>NC_040903.2:40374357-40379357 GCF_004126475.2 Phyllostomus discolor
ACAAAAAACTTAAGATGGTTAAAAGACTTAAATATAAGTCACAAATATATAGGGCTTTTATGCCCTAGAGAACATAGGCAGAAAAATTTCAGATATTCCACACAGCAATATATTTATGTTGTTATGTTATGTTTGTTATGTTATGTTATAGTGTTTATATTACAGTATTTATATTACATTATTAATTTGAAGAGTTAATAAAATGAACATTTTGCATTATTTTTAAGAGACAAAGAAAAAGACCTTTTGGGCTATTTCTTCAGCATCCTGAAGGACGTAGCTCCATCTGCTCTATCTCTAGTGTTGTGTGAAACCATCTGCACCATGGTGGATATTTTTATCTAGGAAGGAAGTTTTCCTCTGGGAGAAACACAGTTCTCTGACACTACACAATACCTCTGAGATGATTAATTTTATGTGTCAACTTCACTGGGCTAAGGGACTCCTAGATAGCATGTAAGACATTATTCATTGGTGTACTGGTGTGTGTTTCTGAAAGACATTAGCATATGTATTGATGAAGTAAGTAAAGAGATTCACCCTCACCACTGTGAACTGGCATCATTCAATTCATAAAGAGTAAAAATAAAACAAAAAGATGAAGGAAGGTGAATTAGCTTTCTCTCTTCCTGAGCTGTAATGTTCATCTTTTCATGTCTTCAGACATCAGAGCTCCTGGTTCTCAGGCCTTCGGGCTTGGACTGAATTGCACCACTGGTTTCCTGGTTCTCTAGCTTGCATGAGCCAATTCTTATTATACGTTTTTGTTTAGGTTATGTTTCTCTAGAAAACCCTGATTAATACACAGCTTTTTTTCCCAAAATTTTCATCAGCAATTAGGCTATTAGAGGTCCATCTGGAAAGTGGAGTAGCAGGTAAATAGGAATGATATATAATTCTAGAGATTATGCACTATTATTTTAGTAATTAAGTCAGAAATATTATAGAAAATATTCATATTTTGTCTAAGAATTATTTTTTCTTAAAAAATTAAATTATCTCTATGACCACTTACATTATTTAATATTAACTGCTAAACGTGTATTAGTAACAACTGTTAGTCTGGAAACCTTTAAAAGAATGTCTGCAATTATAGGTAAATGCTGAGACATTAGTAGACTTAATAGTATATGAGCTAAGCATAGGGTGTAAAAATACAACTAAGGGTTAGCATTTATGCCACCAGTGATCAGAATCACAAAAATTACCAAGTGTCACAAAAGTGTCATCTTGATACTGATAGTCTGCCCAGACTACTGGGTGTGGGCTGAGGGTGGGGAACAGGAGGAACTGCTGGGAGATCTCCAGCCACCCAGGGCCATGGGAGACAGGGCCAGGTTCTGTGGTCAGTGCCATGTTGCCCTGGTAACTGAGCACATGCTCCCCCACCCCAGGTAAGATGGAGGCAGGAGGAAATTGTTATACTGAATGTGTGCAAGGCTAGCAAGATAATTGGATAAGAAGGGAAAATCCCTCCACTACCTCCCAATACCTGACTAGGGTTGGAACTAAAGAAAGGCAGGCATATTACTACTAAAACAACTTGAAACTTTGTATTTCTTCTCTTAAATATTACTTTGTGAACAAATTGAAAACTTTGTTTAAAAAATTGGCTTGTTTTACTAGTTAAAAATTTATTTTCTAGAATAATAATGCAAAAAGAAATAAAGCCTTTAATTATACATTTTTAAAAGTTTATAATCAGAAAATAGTGGCATAATTTTTTAACATTGAAAGACACATAGCTAAACAAATATTGAAGTTGAACTTTAAAATATGAATACAAAAAACTACAGACATATAAGGATATTATATTTGGATATTATTATATCTAATGTTGGGAAAAATATAACTGAACCTTGGACAGAGGAGTAGGCAAAGAAAGAGTTGTAAGAACAATCAAAGGAAATTAGTTCACCTTCCAAATGTAGCTACTAGCCAAGAAATACAGATAGCTTCTGTCATTTTGTATGGTGCCAAGAGGCTACAAAAATGTCCCTTTCTTAGGAATAGGCCTCAGACAAGTACATTTCACTGGAAACTGCATTTATATAAATGGGTTTCCCATTGTTCTGAAATGTGGAAGATCACAAAATAATGGTCACTTTTGGGAAAAAAAAAGTACTTTTATTTTGCTTTATAGGCTTTTCTTGGTGGTTTTTGTTTAAAATTAACTGAGCTCTGCACATGGGAAGATTTATAGAGTCTAAAGATAGTGGGTATAATGTCAAATTAATCTGTGTGATTTATTACAAAACTGAGAATGACCCTTTATCATGCAGGGTCTGAGAGCACGGCCTTAATGGTTTATGTGTCACTACTTGACTCCTTGAACTTTCACCCTTGAGGTTTTAAAATCATTTTCTGGAACTCTTAAGGACACCATTAACTCCAACAGCACTGCATTCCCTGCCTTTGGCTTTTATCTTCAGCTGTCTTTTTTCAAAATGTCCACAGGACTCATGATGTCTAATGAAGACCCCTGATGTATAAACCAGTTATCTGGGGTTGAGTGAAATGAAATATTTTATACAGAAAATATTAGACTTTAATTGCTGTTCTTTGGGTATAAAGTTACAATTATAAAGGGTAAGTTCCAGAGATTTGCTGTACAAAATAGTGCTTATAGTTAACAACAGGTATTTTATATTTAAAATTGGTTAAGAAAGCAGATCTTGTGTGGTCTTCTTACCACCACCCCTCCACAAAAAAGCAAAAACAAACAAACAGAAAAAAACATAAGGAAACTTTTGAAGGTGATAAATTTATTATCTGAATTGTGGTCAGATGTCTATGGGTATATCCATATGTCCATCTCACCAAATTGTATAAATTAATCATATGCAGTACCTAATATACCAATTATATCTCAATAAAGCTGGGGAGAAAAAGAAATAACACTTATAGGTAAAATGCAACCTTTATTGTTTTTTCAGAAAAAAAACAGTAAGAGCAAAAAGATACAGAAGAGGAAGAAAAAGAAAGGAAGAAAAAGGACGGGGAGAAAATATTTATAATTTTGGGTCATTATAGACAAAAAAACCAGAATATTCATGAAAGCATATTAGTTAGTCAAAGCCCAAAGAGCTGAAACTATCAAACTAGTTATCATCATATTCATAAAAGAAATGTATTTGATTGAATTTTTATATACGTCAGTGGCAACAGACCACCAAGAACACCCCCATACTTGAACAAGTAGGCCTGAGCACTGCTGGTTGCAAGGAGACATGGCACCCCACAGGCAATCATGAGGCATCTCAATAGGAGGGCATCCGAAAGAACTTATGATAGAATGTGTGCTTGTGTCACCAAGATTTTGGGGAGGATTGAAGGGAGCAAGGCTTGCTTTGTATTGCATGTTGCCAAGATGTGGAGGAAATTCTGTAGTTGGGTATCTAAATAAATCATATTTAGGAGGAGGAAAAACTAAGCCTAAGCTAAAATATTTGAGGATTCAATGAGATAGTGATGCAACATGATTAATTCTTGCATAATTTAATTTGTGTATGATAATTATCATTAGTATCATTTACTTTATCATTCTTATAATGTTGAAAAGTTTTTTGATTATTAGTGTGTCTCTACAACCTGGATTTTTAATGTTTTTATAACTGGTCAGTAAATTAATACAATTTATTAATCTTTGTTGGTTTTATCTCATAGTATGAGATAAAACTTTTTCAAGTTTTTAGAAGAAAGGCACTATATGAA
Organism: Phyllostomus discolor; assembly: GCF_004126475.2. NCBI lineage: Eukaryota > Metazoa > Chordata > Mammalia > Chiroptera > Phyllostomidae > Phyllostomus > Phyllostomus discolor. Next base: position 40,378,072 of record NC_040903.2, read on the forward strand.
ATGATTAAAATTACTTAAATTGTCACTGTATTCTTTCCCTAAGATATTTCATATAGCATGCAATGTACAAAAAACAAATATGTCAATCTAGAGGTGAAATATAAATTTAGACCCTGAAGCATATCTCAGGGCGAGTTTGTCTACAATGCACATATTATTCTTTGATAGTGCAAAAATGACTTTTAGTTTAACCAGTCATGAAATTTTAGCTTACCCATTTGCTAAGTTTGAGATCTAAAAGGAATTATTTCATCCACTAAGCTTCATTTCCTGACCTATAAAATGGCATTTGTAATACTTATCTTAGTGATATTTTCTAAGCATGTATCAGGCATTTTCATGATAGCTGTTATTTTATTAATAATGTATTTAACACCAACTACTTCCTAAAGTTAGGATGCTTTAGGAGAAAAATGGAGATAACGTTGTGATTTACTGTTTCTTTGCTGTGCAGAGAAAATACCCTATCTTGATTAAAAGTAGGAATACATTCTAAGCATTTGACTCAAAGCCACACAAAATAAATGATGTCTCAGCATTTTAGATTTGTTTCACATTTCAATACAACTAGAAATCGAATCATAGAAACAGTAACTTGATATCCCATAGTGACTTGTAAGCTAAGCAAATTATACACATACAACAGCCTTGGAGAAATAATTCAGTAATACAGCTTTAAGTGTAATATTAATAACAAGTTTTCTACTTTAATAGTAAACTGGGGAAGAACAAATAACAGATAAATTCATAAAGTTATTTATTTTTTTGCTTTAGATTAAAATCTAGGATAAAAAGCTATAAATACTTATGAACAAAACAGTTCTTCCTCTATACTTTTAATATCTATTAATTTATTTATGTACATCAAAAAATATATTTGAATACCTACTATGTGAAAAGAAGTAATGTGGAAACTCCCACTTAAGCAAAACAGATGAAACTCTTAAGGAGGACTCATTTAGGATTCCTCTCTCAAGGCCTCAAACCTTATTTGGTGACATCAAAAAACTTTCTATGTTACGGTGGCTGACCTACTAACAAAGAAAATATATATTTATAACAAATTTGCATATATTTATAACATATGTATTTATAACATAGTTTTAAAACCAAAAAACTGTATATATCAAAAATATATATACACCAAATATGTGTGTGTGTATATATAATATATACACAAAAATTTCCATTTTATTATGCCTTTTTTTTTTACTTAAAGTATTTTTAAAACAATGTATGCTTGTTTAAAATGACCAGCCTAATCTCTTTGGGGGATCTCAATCTTT
>NC_040903.2:42346857-42424218 GCF_004126475.2 Phyllostomus discolor
TTATAAATATTTCAATGTTTTCATAAATATTGAAAACAGTAAAGTTGTTAAGAATTGTGACTTTAGATTTTCAGGTGCATTGACATTTTAATAAACACTGTGTTAAATTATTCTTAGGTATTAAAAAAAATAATTTAACCCACATTTTCTCCCCCCCTTGGCTGATAACCCTCCATGTCATCTCTGCTTCTGTGAGTCTGTTCCTGTTCTAGTTGTTTGCTTAGTTCAGTTGTGTTTTTACTTTTGGTTGTTGATAGTTTTGAGTTTATTGTCATTTTATGGTTTGTATTTTTGATCCTCTTCTTTTTCTTAGATAAATCCCTTTAACATTTCACATAATAAGGGCTTGGTGATGATGAACTCCTTTAATCTGACCTTATCTAGAAAGCACTTTATCTGCCCTTCCATTTTAAATGATAGCTTTGATGGATAGAGTAATCTTGAATGTAGGTCCTCGCCTTTCATGACTTTGAATACTTCTTTCCAACTCCTTTATTGCCTGCAAGGTTTCTTCTGAGAAATCAGCTGATAGTCTTATGGTAATTCCTTTGTAGGTACTTGTCTCCTTTTCTCTTGCTGCTTTTAGGATTCCCTGCTTATCTTTAATCTTGGGTAATGTGATTATGATGTGCCTTGGTGTGTGCTTCCTTGGGTCCAACTTCTTTGGGACTCACTGAGCTTCCTGGACTTCCTGAGGTCTATTTCCTTTGCCAGATTAGGGAAGTTCTCTTCCATTATGTTTTCAAATAAGTGTTCAATTTCTTGCTCTTCCTCTTCTCTTTCTGGTACTCCTGTGATTTGGATGTTGTACTGGAGGTTCCTGAGTCTGTCTTGATTCTTTTGAATTCTTGTTTCTTCATGCTGTTGTGGTTCAATGTTTATTTCTTCCTTCTTCTCCAAACTGTTGATTTGAGTCCTGGTTTCCTTCCTTCACTGTTGGTTCCCTTTATTCCGCTTTTCATGGCCTTCACTTTTTCCTCTATTTTGTGACCATATACAACCCCTTCTGTGAGCATCCTGATTACCAGTGTTTTGAACTCTGCATCTGCTAAGTTGGCTATCTCTTCATTGCTGAATCATATTTTTTGTAGAGCTTTGACATCCTAGATATTTTAAATGAAATATTTTGTTTTAAATATGAAAAAAGAGCTCCAATCTGATATAAAAGATGATATAATAGATTTTTCATCAACCCAAATATTCTGAGTAACACTAACAAACTGATAAAACAATATAAAAATCTTGGACCTTGTTATCTTGAATTAATATGTTCTTTTACTGACAAATTTATTATTCCACATAATACATGAAAGCCACGTTGTGAAATGTCAATCAGTTTTATATATATATATATTTTTTTTTCCATCATTGGAAATTCTGTGTATTCTTTTGGAATGTTTCTTCTGTGTTTATACAAAGTAAATATATTTTTTTTTTAAAAAGAATCGTATCATACTTATTTTTTTCCTAGAACTTGTTTATCTACCATGTAATATGGGGAACATGCAACAATATTGCTTATAATCTCATATTCTCTGTAATTACTGTATACCTTATCCCTTTCATTGGAGGTAAGTGTGTTCATTGACTGATAGGTATTTAGGTCCCTGAGAGAACACACTATATTTAAATATGTGCCTATGTAAGTTTTTGTATGACAGATCACAAGTGTAGAATTGCAGGGTTAAAGAGTATATTTAATTTTATTTGAAAACTTTATTCTATATTAAACTCACTAAAAATCATTTTCTCAGGTTCTTTTTTTGTTTAATAGAAGGAAATGTCTTTAATCCCCTGAAGGGTATTTATGTGAAATAAGGCAATAATAAACAAGATTGGTCCAACAGTCAAAATTTTGCACTTGAGATTGGGACTATAAGAATGTTCACTATTCTGTTTTAATCAGTATGGTCATGGATTTCTAGCCATACTGTAAATCCAAAAATAAAATTAACATTGTTAATACAAAAAGAGTGCAGGAAGAGAGCAGAAGGTTGGAACTTGGACTTGATTGGGGTCCAAATCAAGCCAAACCGTAGTGTAGAAAATGTTGTATGTGTCCACATAAGGTAGAACCTAAAGCTGACTTTAAGAAAAAATCAGAAATTTATTAGAGAAACTAACATACTACAAAGTGGTTTGCCTTATCTTGCTGAACTGCAAATATCTCACTGTGATGTTATTTCAAAATATTTAACAGAATGACCACGTCCCAGGAAATGAAACAAATTTATATTTTAAACACTTATTTCTGTAGAATATATGTGATCATCTGAGGTGTAAATAATACCCAAAGAATGTCTTAGTAAACAATAAAATGACCTCAAGTATATTATCTGTAATTAATTTGGAAGACTAAGTTTACTACTCTTTAATTCCAGGCAGGATCGAACAAGTTAGAAAGCTTTAGATTGGGGGAGGTGAAAGAAAAGCTGTCACTAAATCTGTGATGTACGTTACAGGACACATGTTGAAGACACCCAAGTGCTGAAAACACAAGGCCGTTCTCAGAAACACTGCTTGAACTGAGTAATAGCTTCTGTCATCCACCAAATTACAAGGGAAAAGCCTCTTATAAAACAGAGTGCAGGTGTTCATAAGTATTGTAGAATCATTCCCAGGCTCTTCTCTATATGGTTGAAGAATCTTCAAAAATATAATTTAGAATATGGCAATCCACATCATTTTCAGCTCAGACTTTACTAACCACCCAGTCCTTCAGAAATGTGCCGATTTTGCAGCCCAGGCCAGGAGGCCCCAACATGCCAGACTGTTAAGGAGTCTCACTCTTGACTGCTGGCAAGACGGCAGTACCTTCGTGCCCTTATGGGATTGCCTGTCCTTAGAGTTTCAGGCTCCCTGCATGTCTTGGTTCCAAATGTTTTAAAGTGATGTGAGAGTCATGTGGATGCAAAGGGGCCACACGCTAATCCTGACAAATTCAGTGGAGGCCTGTGTGGGGGCCTTATTAACTAGAGACTGAAAGTAACCATAGAAAATGGTCTGAAATGAAGTTATTAACTAAAATCATTTATGGCAAGTAGTCACATCCTAGGCCAGTCTCTTCCCTGACAAATGTCAGTCATTACCTTAATAAAGCCTGTGAATCATCTTTTTGCATCTATGATAATGTACTTTAGAATGTCAAAGTAAATTCTTTTTCCTTGACCCCTTCCAACACAGATACTCTACCACAGCACCAAAGAGGAGGCCACAAATCCCCTCATTGTTACTGAGTCAACTGCTGACTGTTAACTACCCTGTACTCACGTATATAAAAGAAGTGCATGTCTATCATTTTGCTTTTCATCCAATTCCAGAGGTTTCTCAGCTTTGCTTTCTCCAGCCTCCCTAATGTATCACCGATGGATTTCATGGACCCATGACATCCTCTCTTTTGAATGTACTGTGTAAAGCCAGGGTGGACTATTGATGTTTTGCTTCCCAGCAACTGTCATCAGTTTGGCTGAAATACACTCATGAAAATTCTTACAAGGAATGAAAATAGCTCAGTAAAAATTCTTACAGTTTTGTATATTTCTTACGTTGAGAGTCATGAGGCAAACAACACACATCTACCTACTCTTGAGGCTGATGCGGGGTGCGGTGACCCAGAATCCACAAATTGCATATTGAGGTTTAGTTGGTGACAGGATCTCACACTCCTGGGTTCAGCCAGTGCAGGGGGTGATGACACTTATGCTTGGCTGAGGTGCCACAGAAGGCTTTGTTTGCAGATCTGCAAGTCAGTCACAGTGGATCACTCTCCCCAAGCTGCACAGTTGAGATAGGGGTCCACACTTGAATACAGCAAAAATGTCCTCTTGATAGGAGTCTTAAGACTTAGAAAGTTTTAGCTTAAGGTAAATAGCCATAAATCTAGCAAGTAATGCATATGTTATGCTCTTTGTTTCAGAAACTACAGATAAGGCCCATCTGGTGCCTGAGAAAAAGCAGCTGACCTCCTGGGGTGCTGGCTAAAGATGACCACTTGGAGATATCTGTATTGGGAAAAATCAAGTGACTACCTCCTCCCATTTGGAGACAGCTAATTGCCAGGATATGCAGCTGGGAACTTCAAGGACTCTCTCTCTCACTGACTTCTTTTTTCGTCTTCCCCAATCCCCCTTTTAAAAGATCTGGCCAGGAAAGAAAGAGGAAGATGGTTTGTTAGGGTATGAACCCGCCATCTTCTCGGATCGCCGGCCATCTGAATAAAGCACCTGTAAAAGATTCAATTGCTGTCATTGCTTATTGGATTTGGTAGTGACAGGCAGCCCAAATGCTGTTGTCTTTTCTGGTTACACTCTGAAGGCATCCAAGGGCAACAGGCTGCAGTTGTACCAAGGGTCCAGACCTGCAGCAATCTTCCACACTGTCAGCCTCTGCAGGCAGCCCAAGAACCCACTTACAAATGAGCACCCTGACATCCATGCAGCTGGAGGCAGCTGAGGGAACACCCAGCAATGGCAAGGCCAATTGTCATAGTGGCAGATTGTGTTTTGGTCCTGGAAGCACCAAGTGCTGGTCACCAGGAGAGGCTGGTTGGACAGTACCTAGCTTTGTTAACCAGGTAGGAGTGGGCACGTTGTGGGAGCAATCAGCCAGCACATCAGGGAAGCAGCCTAGGTCTATAGCAGTGGATGATGTACTCATGAGATCACACTGCACGCAATCCAGGCAGAACCAAGCCAGCACTGCTAGGTGAGGCAGCGAAGACTCAGGCCTGTCGGACCAGTGGTCAAGGTTGCCAGTGCAGCAGTAGCTGCACACCCAGCTCAGGCAGCACCAACTGCCAGCTAAGCACAGAATCTCACCTTGGAATCTGGAGGCTTTGGGTCTCAGAGGTGACTCAGGAACCAGCTGCCCTGGCTTCTGCTGTTCTGGAAGAGCCACTGCCAGCCTCTGCTTCCTGAAACTCAGGGGCTTCTCATGCTGGGCAGCTTGGGCCCTCCAGGTGAGTGCTTTCTGGCAGCCACAGGGGCCTCTTCCCGCATAGATTCTTATGTTTGATAAATATCCTGTGAGTCACAATGTATTGACTCAATTTACATTTAACTAAAATCAGTAGCTTTGCCATCTTTTACATGTTACTGGCCAATTTTTACTTCTGTGAATTATCTGTTCATATGCTCCATTTATTTTCATCTTGGAATGTTTGATTTTTGTTTGTGATTTATCTGTTACATGTGTGACAGGACAGAGTTGAGGAAAAGTAAGCCTGTATGCGTGATGTAACATTAGGATCTACTACGGCACTACATTACTTCTGTTTTCCTTTAAAGTTGTTTTAAACCATTAGAGGAGTTATATGGAAATTTCAGTGATAGCCTTGTTCAGTGATAACAGCCATCACTGAAGTTTTAATTTGTTTCTAAAATGAGTGCATGCTTATCCTGGAGAATGTTTACCGGGAGATTTAGATGATGGTCTTTTTGACCAATAAAGACAGGAGTGTGTTCTTCCCTGGACCACTTCAATCCTGTTGCTTTAGAAGGGCTTTGAAAAATCCTTGTGATTTGATTTTTCTATTTCAATAAAATTTACATGATTTTTGTATTTTTTGCACTGGTATTGATTATGGTCTGTCATAGGGTGCCTAGGTTTAAAAGAAAGAGATAAATTTATTCTCTTTTTTTGTCATGTTAAAGGATTAAAGTTTTAATATTAGGTTAAGGGGAGGGATGGGATAGGGGGCCTCTGAGGAAAGAGAGAAGGAATGAGACATGCAGATCTAGTGTGGTTATTTGGAATTATAATCATTATTTCAAACTCCCTTCAACCAAAATGTTGAATTGCTCCCCATATCTGTATGTAGATGAGAGATGTTGTGCTTTGTTTTGCAGGAAGTGGGCATGTGGACACATTTGAGAGGACACAAATTCAGTAAGCCCTTTTAGAGTATAGGTTCTACATGATCAAATCGACAATGGGAGTATACACTCATTATTAAAAGTCGAAATGAGTGTGAAAGCAACCAGATGAATCTTTTTAAGGGGCTCTGAGGTAAAGAGAATTAGTTACTGAAACCAGTTGGTCATAAATGGCTCTGTTTTATAACAGGAAGTGGCTAGCTGTTGTTATATTTCTAAATTCATGTACGTTTTGATGGCAAATTAACTTAAACTAGTTGAAAGCAAGCGATATGCCATGTCTTTAGTTCACAAGTGATGCTGAGTCTGGATGTACAGCAAAACCAAGGAGCATTACAGGTCTCTCAAAATCAAATGGAAAGGTGAATCTTTGTACACAGTTCTAATTATTGAATAGTTTCTCTAGCAAAAGATGAGACTACAGAATTTTGCAGCAAAATGTAGCTAAAATATTCTGAGTATTTGTAAAATAATATTGACATGTGGACAGACTACTTACAGTTCTTGTGTCCTTGTGTAATGCTTGAGACAGTTAAAGTTTTCTTCCTGCACATCTTTAAAATTGGAATAACACAGTTAAATATATATATATATATGGTTTTATTTGTTTTATTTTTACCAATTTACCTTTGCCATGACAGATTGATAAACTTTAAAGAGGTAGAAATCCCTTGAAAACAAATTTTGATCTAAATCACTGGAAAACAAATTTTGAAATGAGAAGCTAACTTGTGAAAAGTCATTTTGTCCCAGGAGAAGCAACTACTTCTTACTGGAATAATAAACTGGGGGTGTCCCATCTATAAGATATGCCAGCTTCAGGCTTCAGAACACTACTCCCTTTTCCCCTTCTTTCCTGTTTTGGCAAACTTCCGGCAACAAAACAGAACACATTTTGTGACAACAAGTATAGCAGTTGCCACACAGGCCAGCAGGAACCCAATCACGTCCAGAGAGTGGTACTGGAACCATGTGAGGTCATAGGAGGCTGGCCGCAGGTGTTTGGCTCCCTTGTGGCGCATGACAAACTCGATCCAGAAGACTGCTCGATCCAGGGGCTTTATAGGTTGATCGTGGTGAATCCTTGACAATTTCATAGCATTCTCCTTATATCTGAAGGAGAAACACAAAGGTACCAACATTGAAAGGAATTAATTTGCCTAAGTGAATTACTCCCATGAAAGGTTTCTGAAGTGTCATACATGTGCTTCAAATAAATGTCATAGAATTGCAGAAGAGGGATATTTTTATTTGGATCTTCATAGATGGTTTTGCTTTAAAGTTGAAATTTTCTGATGACAAATATTTTACGAAGTGAAGATGGGAGATAAGGTGGGAGAGTCACTTTTTTGTAGCAGAGGAATCATAGGAGCCATTCTAATGGCTACTATTCATGTGAATGAAAAAGGGGCCACATGGCGGGCTGGACAAATTCAGTGATACAAGGTCACCATGCAGGATGATCTGATCATAAATTTCTAACTGGGTGGGTCCTGGTGAGTAGTCTCATCCCAGGCCAATAGCTTCCTGGGTAAAAGGTTAATCTGTACTGTAAAATAGCCAGTCCTTTGTTCTTATGCATCAAGGATAACATACCTTTGAAATGCCTGAATAATTTCTCAAAGGCATGACTTTGAGCAATAGAAGACAATGACCTCAAACATCTCTTATTGCCCACATACCAGCTGCATTTACTATAAATGTAAAATGTTACCTATTCTGGACCCACCAATGTGAAAGAAGTATTCTGTACCTAACATGTAAAAGAAGTATGTATCTCTCCATTTCACTTTTTGTATTATCCTAGAGATTCCCTCTACCCCACCAACTCCCACTTTCTCCCACCTCCTTAATCTACCACAAATGGACTTCATATAACCTTTCTTACATTCTCTCCTTTGACTCTAAATGCAAAAACAGAACTGCCATACTGCCATTCTCCAGAACATGTTCTCATTTATGGATCTTGTTTGGGCCATTCCTTGCTTATTGGTTCAAATAAACTTAGAAATGTTTTTTGATAGTTTTGAATATTCTTTCCTATACATAAATAAGATGATGAAATGCAGTTTAGGGCAATGCTTTCAATTTATTTTATTTTATTTTATTTATTTTTAGAGAAGGAAGGGAGGGAGAAAGAGAGAGAGAAACATCAATGTGGGTTGCTGGGGGTCATGGCCTGCAACCCAGGCATGTACTCTGACTGGGAATCAAACCTACAACATTTTGGTTCGCAGCCCGTGCTCAATCCACTGAGCTACGCCAGCCAGGGCTTCAGATTTTTTAAAGAGAAATTGTATCATGGCAGGAGAAATATTTCATCATTAGCCCTTCAGTTTCTACTCTTCTCTTCAACCTATTGTGTGTTTCTCACCCAAAATGACATTGTTTTGAAACCCATGAAAGTATAGCACTTTCCTGTTCAAAATTTCTGCTTGGCTTCTCAATCCATTTAGAATAAATTCCAAATCTCTTTAGGACAACAAAACCCTACATGGTATTAACCAAAAAAACAAAAACAAAAACAAACAAACAAAGAAAATCATAGGCTGTAAATGGTGTTACTTTGCTAAATGAATATTATGCCAAACGTTGATTTAATAGCAGATTTAATTGAAGTTTCAACTTCTTCTATAAATATAATGCTTATTTTACCAGTCTGGAATTTTCTACTCAGTCCAATGAGGTCATCTGTCACTTAGGTCCTGTACGTCTTGCGTAGGAAGAAGATGCAATCTGCATTATAAACCCTTCCCATTTAGACAGGAAGGTAAGAAGCTAGGAAAATTCCTGGGCAAGTGGAATGAGGAAACTGAGACAAGGTGAAAGGTAAGATGGTGGCCTAGGTAAACAGGGCTTGCCTCCTCACATCACCACATCAAAATTACAACTAAACTACAGAACAACCAGTGCTCAGAATTGCCAGAAATTGAGCTTAATGGAAGTCCTACATCTACAGAATTAAAAAAAAAAAACCACTGAAACTCTTTGTAGGGGTGTTGATGCAGAACAGGTTGGTCTCACACCCACATGGGGCAGATAAAAATTAGGGGTGATATCTCAGAAGCAAGAGGTCCCAGCCCCATACTTGATGTGCTCAGCCCAGGTCTCGGTGCTATGAGTATCAGTCCGCATAACTTATGGCTTTAGAAACCAGTGGGAATTAGTGCTATGGAAGACAGAAACTGCTAGCTTGCTATGCAGTTTCTCTCAAAGGGCCCACACACAGACCTCCTCAGACTTACTCCCTCTGAGCTCTGCTTGTGAGCAGCACATTGAAAGGCATCAGAGACATATGAAATGGAAGTGAATTGTCTCATATCAGGGTGAGGGCTGGGCAGCAGTTTTCTCTCAGACAAAAGTGGTGACAGAGGCCATTGGTCCTTTTCTAAACCCTTCCTTCACAGAGTTGGCTGAGAGGCATCATATATGAGATTCTATCAACCTGGCTTACACTATTTGCCCAACTCTTGTGATTTTTGAGGCTCTACCCAACCTAACTTTTGGACTCTCCCAAGCTGTTGACAGTGGCTTTTTCAACAAATGGCTTGTCTTGGATCATGCCTCAGATTTTCTTAAATTCTCTCAAACAAGTCGCATCTGGCCTCAGTGAGCTGTGTACCTCTTGCTTAGTGGCCAGAGGCCTGGTACCCTCAATAACTGGTGCTGGTTCACAGCTTGGCCTTGTTTGGACACCTCCACACCAAGCACAAATGGCAGCCATTTTCAGGTTGTCTTGTAGCTTATACTGGGTGACCCTGGACAGAACATAAGTGCTGGCTGATCTTGGCCTGTACCTTCCAGGAGACCACAGAGCCAATGTACCTGGTGGACAGCTACCTAACATATTGAAGCACCAACACCCAACTGTCTACACAAGCAATACACCCAGGAGGTGGACTCCAGCAGGGACCAGAGCCCTGCTGATGTAAGTGCTGCTCTGTGGAGTGGGTCTGTGCACAACTGATCTACAGTGGTCAGAGGTTGGTGGTCAGTGGTCACAGCACAGACCCACTCTTTTCAGCTGGTTGACCTGGGTAAATCCCTCTCATTAACCTGCCTACAGCAATCAAGGCTCAACTACAAGAGGACAGTATAAACAGTCCACATGGTGGGTGCACCTCAGTTACCCAGATTGGTTGATTGGTAGGCTATGTCACTGGAACCTACAGGAAATCTACTACTTTAGGCCACTCTACCAATCCAGGAAGTCATAGCAGCTCTACTCACTACATAGAAACAAAACACAGGGAGGCTGCCAAAAGGAGGAGGCAAAGAAACATGGCCCAAATGAAACAACAAAACAAAACTCCAGAAGAAGAACTAAACAAAATGCAGACAAGCAGCCTACTAGACACAAAGTTCAAAACACTATTTGTAACGATGCTGAGTAAACTTAGGGGAAGAGCAGATGAACTCAGAGAAAACTTCAACAGTATTAAAAAGGACACAGAAACCATAAAAGGAACCAATCAGAAATGAATGGTACACTAACTGAAATGAAGAAAAAGTTATAGGGAATCAACAGTAGAGCTGATGAATCTGTGAAATAAATCAGTGATTTTGAATATAGAGAAGCAAAAACATTCAATCAGAACAGCAAAAAGGAAAAAGAATACAAACAAATGTGGTTAGTGTAAGTAGCCTCTGTTACAACTTCAAGCATATCAATATTTGTATTATGGTGGTGCCAGAAGGAGAAGAGAGAGCAAGAAATTGAAAACCTGTTTGAAAAAATAATGACAGAAATCTTTCCTAAGTTGGTGAAGGAAATAAACATATAAGTTCAGGAAGTGTCGACAGTCCCAAACAAAATAAACCCAAAGAGGTCCAACCCAAGACACATCATAATTAAAATGCCAATGTTTAAAGGCAAAGAGAGAATCTTAAAAGCAACAAGCAACAAAGCAGTTTGTTACAGACAAGGCAGCTTCCTTAAAACTGTCAGCTGATTTGTCAAATGAAACTTTGCAGGCTAGAGTGGAATGGCAAGAAATATTCAGTGATGAAAAGCAAGGACCTATAAGCAAGATTACTCCTCCAGCAAAGCTGTTGCTTGGTATTGAAGGACAGATAAAGAACTTCTCAGACAAGAAAAAGCTAAAGCACTTCATCATTACCTAACCTGTATTATATGAAATGTTAAAGGGTCTTTTTTAAAAGAAAGAAGAAGATAAAAAATATGAACATTGAAAAGGCAACCAATATGTATCTATCAAAAACTGAATCTAAAAAACAAAATAAACAGAACAGAAACAGAATCATAGATACAGAGACCATTTTGATTGATGGTTGAGAGGTGGGAGGGGTGTCAGGGGGGTGGGTGAAAAAGGTGAAGGGATTAAGAAGTACAAATTGATTGTTACCAAATAGTCATGGAGAAGTAAATGATGGCATACTGAATATAGTAGCTAAAGAATATATATGCATGATCCATGGACATGGACAACAGTGTGGAGATTGCCTGAGGGAGTGGAGAGGGTCTGGATGGAGGGGGGCAAAGAGGGAAAAATTAGGATAACTATAATAGTGTGAACAATAAAGTAATTTAAAAAGAGTATTAAACAAAGCCAAAGACTTTGATCAACTTATAGCCAGCTGGTGAATCGCAAGGCCTTATCTCTCCTAACCAAGGACATTTGAGAGCAAATGGTTTATTCTTCTCCTCCCTAGCCAGAGAATACTTAGATTAAAGCATACTGGCCTGGGACTTCTTTTGATACTTCTCCTTGCAGTTGAGATATCCCACAGGTATTTAGGGAAGGGAGGAAAGCTCATGAAAACAGAGAGATAGCACCTGAACAAAGGGAGTGAACTTAGGAAGAAGCTGCAGGACTCCCCTTTCAGCTCCCTCACCCCTTACTCCCACAAAAGACAGCAGGTCAGTGCCCCACAGCCATAGGAAATCACACCAGAAGGAAAAGCCTACCCCCACCCTCTCATCCCAAGAAAAAGCCTGAGCATTCAAATGTAGGTGTGACTCTGGTTCTGATTCCCAGAATTTCTACCCTCTACAAAACTGAAACAAATATTTTTTTCATTATTGTCATCCCTGAACTATATTTTTCTATTTTGTGAGGGAAGGGTGCAGACTGGTTCTGGGTTAGTTCTGGTAACACAATCTCATTCCTGGAAAGAGATGTCCATTCTAAAAATAATCCTTCTTTTTTTTGGCTAATAATTCCTCCACTACAACCTTTTTCATATACAAACCTTCCATTTTGTACAAAACCTCTTGGAACCCTTCTAGTTGCTAGTTGTTTTTTGCCCCATTCATGAATCACTTAATACAGTCCATTCGATCTTCAAATTTACTTGGTTGAATTTTTCAGTGTGACAATGGACAGACCCTTGGTAACCACCTGTCCTATCTCTTTTTCCTATGCACACTGTCTTGCTGGCACCCGTGCCTTCGGGCTGTTCACTGAAGCTGCCACGTGTGTTTCCACCTCAGCACTTTTGTACTTTCCTTCTCTTCTGTCCCCCTGTTAGAGTAGGCTTCCCTGCAACACCCAAGGCTGCATTTAACTTCTGACAGAGGCCTTGGGTCAATGTCATGTCTCAGAGAAGCTTTTGCTGACCACACTAATAGCACCCAGGGCATTTCTTCTAAGGTTTTGATTTCTTTCACTTTTTGATCCATAGATCTTTAAATGGTTTATGTGATTTCAAATCCACTTGTTTATGAGTTAAGTCTTTTTTAATTCACTTGTTCATTACAAAAACTAAAGTATTTGCTTTGATGTAAGAATGAAGACATTTTTGTTGGGATGTCACTCTACATATGTTTATTCATAAGCAGAGGCTCTAGCCCCCACCTGGGGGCTTATTGATGAGAAGCTGTGGTGAAGCCACTATGGCCAGGAAACATCTAGGCTATAGATACTGAAGTTTTTAGGACTATTTGAGAGATTTGGTTTGGGCAGAGTGACTCTCCACTAACCAAAAATCTCTCCAGAGACCCTTGAGCATTCCTTCCTGTCCTGGCAACATGGATCCCTTAGACAGTGGTGATAATCCTCAAAGCAGCCCTTGAAAGAGATCAGCCAGCCTTCCAATTTGTTACCTTGCTCTCTAGAAACCTGCTGCAGCAAGAAGGGAGTTGTACTTTTGTGCTGGCAGTTGGCAATCAGTTCTTGGTTGGTCATTGATTCTTTATTAAATTTGACCTTATGCCTTCATCTCCTCTTGCTTGTAACAATAGTGTGATTAAGTAGTCATTTGTTTGAAATATAGATTATTTCATTATTTGGCTTATTAAGAGATAGTATCCTGTACTCTACTTACATGTGAAATTATAATAATTTCCACATGAGCCTGTGCTACATAGATTCCTAGAGAAGACAGAAATCAGTCTATGAGTATAACTTGCTACCACCCCAAAACAAAACACAACAAAACAAAACTCTGTATTTTGTAAAGTATACCCTACATTTCAGTATAGACATAAAAAAATGTACATATCCTCAGTGAGCCACTCAATATTTCATATTTTATAATTACTTGGTAAATTGTCATGAAGTAAATACATCAATGTGCCTACTACCTAGATACTGATATAGGATACCATAAGCTATGGAAGTTTCCCATTTTCTTGGAACTTTTAGTCACAAATTCCTTCTTCAAGTTTCTACTATAATTACCTTTAACATCAAAGATTATTTTATCTTTTTTATGTATGGGGATCATATAGTAATACTTACTAGTTTTTGTCTTGATAGCAATTACTGGTTGATTCCATTGCTGTAAAGTATTCTGTATATGATGGTAGCACATTATTGTTTTGTAATGTTAAATGGACATTTGAATTGTTAACATATATTTTAGCTATTTCTACTATTGCTGATTCAACTATTTTTGTGTATGTCTTTTGGTTTACATATTTATACATTTCTGTTGTGTATATATCTAGAAGTGAAATCGCCGAGAAGAAGGTGCATGTATGATAATGATTGCAGTATTGACTCTGAATTATTTAGAAATGTGTTGTTTAATTTTAACAATTTAGATTTTTTTTAGTTTAGGTTTTTTTTAAATTTACTTCTAGCCTGGTTGGACATATCCCCTTTACAATTTGACAAATTTCAAATATGAATCTTGGCTTTTGCTCCAGCGTGTATGTTGAATTCCTTATTTGTTTTTTGTGTTCATACTTTATGTATTCAAAATTATACATTCTCCACTGTTACATATGTGTCAAAAGGTTGTATTTTAAAATCATGTTTAAAATCTTTTATTGTATTTATTTTTTTCCCTCTTTTTATATTACAGAATCAAGATCTTTAAAAACATCCTACTATGATTAAAAACTTGTATTTTGGACATTTTTGTTTACTTTTACTTTTTTTATTTGGGGATTTATTAATAGGTGTTACCCATTAATAATCTGTATTGTTTTGAAACAACCTATTTATTATTAGAAAAATTCTATCTTTATTTTTAGTGGTACTTTGGGTCCATTGTGTCTGATAATAGCATATGTAAGTCTTTTTTATGGTCACTGTTGAAATGGATCATTTTTCTAGCTTTTTATAATCTTGTACACTTGTATTTAAACATGCCCTCTAAGTAACATATATTTAAAATCCAGTCTGGTTTATGTTTAAGTGATTTAGCCTGTTTACATTTTCTGTGACTACTGACATGTTTACATATATTGACACAAAATCTTAGATAGCAATATTATAACATAGGCAAACTTAGAAACAAGCATAATGTCCACAAACTAATAAATAGATAAGTAAAATGTGCTATATTTATATCATAGATTATTATTCAGCCCTGCAAAGCTACAACTGGGATGAAACTAAAAAACATTATGCTGTATGAAAGAAGCCAGTTTCAAAAGACCACACATTGTATGGTCCTGTTATGCTGAAATGTCTAAAAGGACTAATTTATAGAGACAGAAAGTTGATTAATGGTTACTTGTGCAAGGGGGAGGAGAGTGACTTCTAAGGCATATGACATGTCTTTTTGGGAGGATGAAAATATCCTAAATTTATATTATGGTAATAAATCCATAGGTCTGTAAATATACTACATATGGTTATGTACATAATATCCATAAATCTGTTTAAATGATTAGAAGAAAATAAGTTTTTGAGTATAAAGAGATTTATAGTCTCAGACATGTTAGGTATTGAATTGGAAGATGCTATGATTTATCTTCTAGTTCATGATTATTCCTTCTATGTATTCTATCATATTTTTTTAAGGAAGGGTCTTTGCAATTATCTATAAAACTTTATTTTACTGGAGGAGAAAACTGTTGCACTAGTTGGTACCCATTTAAAAATGGAGCTGAAATTCAACTTTGAAATAAATGAGTGGTGGAAAATAAAAGTAGACTTAAGATGTCTTAAATCATGTTAATAATCTCAAAATTAGCCTCTTAAAATGGAATGAAGCTCACATGCATCCTTGACAAGAGAACTTTTTATAAATATTATTAACAAATGAGATACTTACGAAGGGTCATTAATGACTGTCTTCAATGCATTGAGCAAATCTGCACTAGACATTGTGTTGAAGTCCAATCTGACAGCTGCTCCCTTGGCCTTCATGTGGGCAATGTTATCAGGTTGATCCGCAAACAAAGGGAGGCCCACCATTGGGATCCCGTGGTAGATGGCCTCATAGATCCCGTTGGTTCCACCATGAGTTATAAAGGCTTTGGTTTTTGGATGACCTAGAATTCAGTGAATTTAAGTAAATCATGAATTATAAATCTTGGAATAAAATGAGTGTTTGGAAATAAGGGTGTATTTAGTACCAGATTAGTATGCACTTCAGACTGTATTAAAATGTCTTTCAGAATTCAAGGAAAGAGGCCCCTACATCTTCTGGAGAGAGAGTGAAGGCTTACTTAGAAGATGGGTGTATATCTGATGACTTGAAAATGAATACAAGTTGCCAGTGGACAAGTTGGAAGAGAATAATCTGGATAAAAATTTAAAAAGTGCATAAACAAAAGTGGTGAGGCATGTTAGAACATGGTCTCTAAATACAATGGTGAAGTCACTGAGTCTGGTATGTAGGGTGTCAAGGCAGCACGTGAAGTGATGGCGGTGGCACAAGGTCAGAGGAAGAGAAGCTACACAGCATAAAGACATATGTTACTACTTCAGAAAGAGATTTTGACTTTTTTCCAAGAGCAAATGGAGAGTCACTGGTATCAAAAGATGGGCTAATGTTTTTCAAGGGCACTTTTACACCCTTAAGTGGGTTAAAGGTTTGGTGTAAGGAGAAAGTTAGGAGACAGGGTGATAACCCAGAAGTTGTAGAGGCACTCTGTGTGAGAGGAAATTGCACATGAAATTAAGGTATTTTCTTTGTGGCCATAAGGAATGTGACTGTGTAAAATAAGATGCCAACTGTTATGTCTTATTCATTTCCACTCAGGACTGTGAAAAACATATAAGGAAGTTAATTTTTATTTCTGAGGTTTTCAATAAGAAATGTTGAAAACACTTCTTTCCTAGTGAACTGTTCGTCACTCTGTATGAACTGATGCTGATTTCAGTGTTTTCCAGAGTCTCACCAAGAAGGTCATTCTGGGGGATCCATTTATACAGGCGAGTATTTGGTCCTAACGTGTCTGGTTTTTTGCCTTCATATCTCCATATAACCTGTTAGGGTAAAGAAAATCAACTTTCCATGAGTCAAATTTCAAAATTATGACATGTTAAATCTTAAACAGATTCAGAGACATCTAGTTCAACCCCTCCACCTTACAGATAAGCAAAAGAGGACAAGACGTGTTAGATAATGGGAACCAATGAATCACTGATTGAAGAGGAGTAGATATTCCTATGACATGTACTTATTTTTATATTCAGTCAGGTATGAGTGCAATCATGATTTAGGAGTTAGATAAATAAGATTATCAATGACTCATTCAAGCATATACCAAGTTTTGGGTAGTCACAATTGTAGTGCAAATCCCAGCAACTTACTAATAATCTACACACTTATATTGTTTTAACTATTTATTATATCAACTTTCATCTTCCAGATTTAATATTAACCTGTTCAATTCTCTCTGTATGATATGAAGTAGATTAGTTATAGTCACTAGTTCCATATTCTATTTTATTTGACTATTACATAATTTGAATTACAAAATAAATGTTATCAGCTATTTGTGAAAATTAAATCACTCTGATGTTAAACAATTTATTATCAATAATAAATAATTTCTGCTTTAGGGGTAAATTTAGCTTCTTTAAGGTGTCTAATTATGAATCACTATTCCCTCTATGAAAAATTCCAGGTGACAATTTTTACATGTATTTTGTGTTATCAATCTAGCTAGGATTAGAAATTCTCTTAAAATGTATAAGAGCATTTGAAAGCCCATTGGCACTTCATAAGTCATAGTATAGCTGTTGAAAAGATCAAATAGGATTATAAGGATAAATTTTATTCAACTGACGATTTACACCTCACATTGTGCTGCGATGCACAGACAGGTTTGTCTAATGTGGTTAATTCATGGTAAATGGCCAAGCAACTTCCAAGTCTAGCACCTAAATCAGGTTTAGATTTTCAAGTTTCTGAGAAAGTCTCATAAGACAGATTCTAGTTTATAAGTAGTTAACATCTATTCCTTATGTGAGTGTTAAAGTAACCTCAGTTTTCCAGCAAATTAGCATAAGTGATAGGGAGAAATGCCCATCAATTAGAAATCTAAAAGTAGTTCTCAAATACTCAGAGAGTTCAAGTGTATTTTATGTATTAGGTAATTTACTAACATATTTTATGGAGAAGGCATTTGAAGTAGTCCCAAACCAGGCTTGCTTTTGGTTGACTCTTTTTTTACAAGTATATTCCCTTGTTCCTCAAGCAGGAGAGGTTATTATTCTGATAAGTTGTTTCTGGGCCACAGTTTACTAAACACAGGGCCCCCTTGAGGGCTGCACCAACCTCCACCCTATCTTTTATGTCTCCTGCTTTAGAATTTATCATGGATCACCCCACCTAGAAGGTTTCGCTCTTGTTTTTTTACAGGCCTGTGTTTCTGTTGCTCTAAATCAATGAGGCTGGTCAGAACCTTCCTGAGCCATGGACATCCTTTCTTTGAATATCACCTTGAAGAACACTTTGAATAGCTCAGTTACAAAATTCAGAGAAAGTAAGGGAAGCCTGGATTACCTGGCAAGACTAAACTGCATGATGCCTTTCAGACTGTTATCATCCCTAGTTTATGTTACTGTTAAGATGTAACTGCTGTCTGAGAACATCTGTAGTGTACGCAGTTCCCTAGGATTCTTGCACAAAAAAGGAGCAATGGACAGGGTAGACTTTGGTGATATATGGACCTGTCTACAATGCTGTTATAATGCCAGGCTTTACCTGTACCTCTGAAATATACTTCTCTGTGGTCACCATGTTAATGCCAACATTATTGCCAAACAAAACACCCTCTGCATCACTTTAGCACCTGCCATGGGCATTTTGTTTTTAAATTGCTATCTGTGATAAATTGGAGCTATCATTGGAGTTGACCTTTCACATAGGAATTTCTGCAATCAGACACTTTACAGAGATTAATGTATTCATTATTTTTCCACTCTAAGGTACTTTGTCTAACCTTTTGAGGAATCTGGGCCAAGGCTGAGGCAATCGTATTGGCATTTTCTTCAGTCAAGTTAGTGACCATCGACCCCAGGGTAAACACCACAATACCATCTTCTCCAGAGCTCTGGGCAAACTGCTCCATTTCCTGTGAAGGAAGAAATTTTCCCATCACAAAAGAGCAACAGCAGAGTGAACACTAATGAAAGCATTGCTACAAATAACTAAAGAGAGAAAATTACTTATTGTAAGTAGTTACTAGTGTAGTGCCTGTGTTTTAAGATTGTGATAAAATACACATAATACAAAGCAAACATCTTATCTATTTATTACTCTGTGTACAGTGGAGTAGCATTTGTATTCTTGTTGTTCAACCCAGATCTGGAACTTTTTCATCTTGCATATGGGAACTGTCTTTCTTATACTGTAATTCTCCATTTTCTTCCCATCTCACCCATCCCTGACAAATGTTATTCTGCTTCCTGTTTCTGTGAATATGAGTAGTCTAGATACCTTATATAAGTGGAATATAGGATTTGTCTTCTGCGAGTGGCCTATTTCCCTCAGCAAAATGTCCTTAAGATTCAGATATGTTCCAGCATTTGTTAGAATCTCCCCCAACTTTAAGGGTTACTGGTATTCCTCTACAGATAACTCTGATCCATCAGAAAGATGAACAAGTGGGTCTTAGGGCAAATTCATCCTGAAATATCTCCGAAGGCAAAAATCACAAAACTGAGACTTCCATTCTTTGGGCACATGATGAGAAGCCAGGGTTCTTCTGAAAAGCTAATGATGCTGGGAAAACAGAAGGCAGCAGGAAAGGAGAATATGAAATGTGAGATTGATGACTCCATAAATGAAGCCATAGGCATGAGGCTACAGGAGCTGTGAGGGCTGCTCAGGATAGGATTTTGTGGACATCACTCATTCATAAGGTCATCAGGAGTAGGAGCTGACTCAAGGGCACACAACATACAGTACTCCTGTCTGTGTAAATACCATATTTTGTTTATTGATTTATCCATCAATGGACCCTTGTGTTGTTTGCACCTTTTGGTTCTTGTGAATAGTGTTGTTATGAACTTGGGTGTGGAAATATCAGGATTCTTTGGTCATTGTTTTGGATATACATCCAAACCAAGTGGCCATTGTTTTTAATTTTTTGAGGCACCTCCATTTTTTTTCAACCAGTGGCTGTTTTTAACACCTAATCCCTTAGTTCCTTTGGAAGACACAATTGATGAGTTTGAATTTTTTTGTTTCATGTATTTGCACACATGTGTGTGTGTGGCACTGGCTGGGCCACAGGAGGCTGCCAGTTGCACCCCACCTTTAGCCATGACTGCTGAAGCCCCAGACTAGAGCCTCTGAGGGCGGTTCACTCTGAATGTCCCAGCTTGATCCGAGCTGCCTACCCTGCAAGGAACTGAGCCCAGCAGGAGGGGTCAAGTGGTATTTATAAAAACAGATCTACTTAGTCTTCCATTGTGGGTGGTGCTGGCACACGAGAGGGGACAAGCTGCATGCCTTGCCCTAGCTCTGCAGCCGTGCTGCAGAGATCCAGGTGGAGCTGCACTTTGAAGTTCCCGGCTCTGAGCTGCACTCTCTGAACTCTTCTGTTCACAGAACAAAACCCAGTCAAATGGGGCCAGGGTGACTTGGAGGAACAGATCAAGGCAGCACTGTTCTGGGGTGGTGCCAGCCCTCTGGAGGGGACTGAGCTGCATGCCTCTCTCTGGCTCTCCAGCTGAACATTCAGAGACCATTAAGGGTTTCTGAGTGCATTGTGCTACACCTACCAGTTCTGAGCTGTGCCCTCTTCCCTGCTGTGGAACTGTGCTGGGCAGGATGGGCCCCATGGGTTTGGGGGATATAGATCAAGGCAGCCCTTCACTGGGGTGGGCACAGGCCCATGGGGGGGGAGGAGCTGCTCTTTTCCCTTAGTTCAACAACCATGCTGCCAGAGACCCCGACAAGGCCATCTTCTGTTGAGAGTGGAGCCTGTTTAACCTGAGGGCAGGGGGTAAGCTTCATTGGCCTTCTAAGAGTTTAGCAAACTCTTAGAAGAGTACGTCTCATGTCCCTGTGGGTGCAGCCAATAATTCTTTCTGCTTGACTCCAGTGTGTCAGGATGGTATTGCTAGTATTTTAAGGACTAGGTTAGCGCTTGCCCGCTGCCCCAGTTTGTTCTGTAAGAACAGGGGAGCCTGACCCTTGAATATGGCTCCTGACGGCGATGCAGGATGTTAACTTAGTATTGGGACCTCAGTAGTGGACCCTCTGGATTTTTCTCTGGAGGCTCACCACCCAGATCTTCTCTTTATGGCTTGCATATGCCCTAGTTTGGCTAACACTACTAGAGCCTTGGGTGAGTGCCAAAGAGTGAGCTCTTGTGTGTTGACCCTTTAGGAGAACACCTGGGATGCTAACAGATTCCGTTCTCTTTCCAGCAGACAGAGTAGAGTCCCTGCTGATTGTCACTGCCTGATACTATGCAGGCTTGTCTTCCTGACTCTGGTTCCCTGGTCTGGGGGTCCCGACATGGGATTGAGACCCCCACACTCCCTAGGGGAGACTTTTGCAGCCACCAATCAGTCTTTCCAGCTTCTCAGCTTCCCCACCTGGGTGCAGGGGCCTGCCCTCTCTGCCTCTCTGCCCTTATTACAAGTCCCTGTGTAAGCTTCTCCTAGAAATCCTTGGATATAATACTCCCATTCAGCTGTCTTTCAGGGGGTCTGTTAAAATTGATTGCTCTTTGATTTAGCTGTAAATCCTGTTTCACACAAGGCAGAAGTGTGTGTATCTTCTCTGGTTCTGCAGCCAACTTGGATCCCCACACTATGTATTTTTATTAGAGAATTTATTCCATTTACATTGATCGTAATAGGTGATAGGTGTACTTTTGCCATTTTGGTAATTGTTTTTTAGTAGCCTTTGTAGTTGTTTTTGTTTCTTTCTTCCTTTATTGATTTGTCCCTTTTGGTTTGCTGGTTTGGTTTAATTTTTTGTTTTCATTTTTGGTTTTGTAGGGGGTTCTTTTTCTTTGTTTTTTGGGGGCATGTTTTATAGATTTATGGTTTGTTGCTACCATGTGGTTCATATATATTGATCTATACCTATAGCATTCTATTGTAACCCACATGCATTTTTGTAGTGTTCCAAACATGATAGAAGAGCTATATTTTACTGCCCCCTCTGTTTTGTTTCAACATCATATTTTACATCCTTTTATTATTGTGTATTCCCTATATACTCATTGTTATTTTGCTACTATTGTGTTGAACCTTTATACTAGCTCTTCAAAAAATTATTTTATTTTATATTTAAACAACTGTTGACATTCAATATTATTTTACATTAGTTTCAGGTGTACAGTTTTGTGGTTACATAATTATATAGTTTTGTGTTTCTCCACTATTTCTAGTACCATCTACCACTGTACATAGTTATTACAATTTTATTGACTATATTTCCCATGGTTAATATTTATTACTGATTTATTTATTTATTTCTGCTTAGGTGTCTAATTCTTTTGTTGTTGTTGTTGTTGTTTTTGTTGTTCAATTACAGTTGTCCTTGTTTTTCCCCAATACTAGCTTTTTATGTTGCTGGTCTGTTGTATTTATTATATGCTTGGCTTTACCAGTGAGATTTCATTCTTCTTCCTGGTTATGGGCTTTTTACTTCTATTTAAAGAAGCCTTTCGATATTCCTTAATAAGCTGGTTTATTGGTGATGAACTTTAATTTTTGCTTGTCTCAAAAATTGTTAAATTTTCTTTGATGCTCCTTGACAAGCCTGTCTGGCAGAGTATTCTAGGTTGAATGTTCTATTCTTTTAGTACTTGAAATATATTTTGCTACAACCTTCTGGCATATAGCTTTTCTCCTTAGAAATCAGCTGATAGTTTTATGATGTTTCCCTTGTATGTAAGTAACTGTTTTTCTCTTGCTACCTTCAAGATCCTCTCTTTATCATTAGCTTCTGTCATTTTAATTATAACATAATTTAGTGAGGATATTTTTATGTTCATCTTATTTTAAACTCTGTGAACTTCTTGGACCTGGATGTCTGTTTCCTTCTCCAGGTTAAGAAAGCTTTTAGCCATTTTTTTTTCAAATAGATTTTCTGCCCCCTTCTCTCTCTGTTGTGTTTCTGGACTCCTCTAATGTGAATGGTTGTATTTTCGATGTTGTTCCAGAGGTCTCTTAAACTATTCTTGTTTTTTTTTTTTTTTAAATTCTTTCTTGTTTTTGCTCTCCTGATTTTCATATTTCTGTCTTTCAAGTGGCTACCATATTCTTCTTTATTGTTTAATCTGTTGATTCCTCTAGCATATATTTTTTTCATTTTAGTTATTGTATTCTTCAGTTCAGATGGTTGTGTTTTATATTTTGCAACTCTTTGTTAATGTTCTCACTGTAGTCTTCTATTCTTCTGTCATGTTTGATGAGTATCCTCATGACCATTATATTGAATACTTTATCAGGCAAATTACTTATCTTTGTTTCTTTAGAGGTTTTACTCTTGAGTTTTTTATACTTTCATTGGAACCATGTTTCTGTGTTTCCTCATTTGTTTTATTTTCTGTGTTTATTTTTAAGGATTAAAGAGCTACCTGTCCTAACGGAGTGGCTTTTGAAGTGGTTGCTTAAGGCACACAGGCTAGCCATAGTGAAGGCATGCATAGGCTGAGTTTCCCAGAGTGCACACCCTGGGGGCACCCTGCTAGACTGGCTGGCTGGGTTGGGAGCCACCAGGGGCATGTGGTTGCAGCAGTGATATGGCAGTTCAGCTGTCTGAGCTTAGAGTGGGTGTGGGCTGAGCAGGCTACAGCACACTATGGTGGCCTTGCACATAAACTACAGCACTTGAATTAAATTTCTGCCCATGTTATCTGTGGAAAGAGAATGTAAACAATGGCACTTGCTGGCACCTCCAATCCCGAAGAGTTTCCACAGAATCCAAAGAGTTCTCACAGTTTGTCAACCTTCTCTATGCAATCTCTCTGCTTTTGTTGTGCTGAAGCTGCTCCATCAACCCTCAGTTATTTTTCAGGAGAATTTACTTTACATTCCAGGTGTATATTCAGTGTGTTCATGCATGAATGTGAGTTCATGGTCTTTTTAGGTGACATTTTGGACCTCTCTCTCTAAATCACTCTATACATCTGGAGAATCACTTAATTCATGAGTCTGCTATTATTATCTAAAATTTCCATGAAACAGCTGTAAGATTCCAGAATTGTACTTGTATTGGTACTTATTTGAGTGACTATTTTTCTGGCTTATTTACAAATGACACCTTTTGTTCTGAAAGCATATTCAAAATGGATGATTTAGTAGAATGTGTTACATGTAACTAGCTATGAGGGGCCCTCATCATCACCTCACTGGTCCCCCAGGGATTGCCTGCCCCATGGTGGGAGAGGTACAGCTGGGCTTTCTGCAGCACAGATCTGGTCACCTTCTTGAGTAGCTCAGTTCAATGTATATGAAGTTCCTGGTAAAGTCATGTTCACCCATAGTTGTTTCAGAATTACTGTGTTCCCCAACCCTTATCAGTTTTCAAATTTTATTACCTTCTGTACTAGAGAAATTTCTAATTGTTCAATGTACTTACTACACCCTCATTCCAAATATGTAAAGAGTGAAAAATTTAAAGGATATCTGATCAAAATGTCATACTAATTTCTTCCGCCCCTCTGATCATTTGTTTTAAATTGTTGTTTCTCTCTGGAAAATAACCTAACCCTTCTAACATGAAAAGTTTAATTTTTCATTCTAATCATTATTTCATGCTTTTGTTTAAAAAATTAGTATACAACTGACATACAACATTCGGTAAGTTTAATGTTCACAGTATGTTGAGTTGATTCATTTACATATGATAGTATGATTACCACCTTAGCATTAGTGAACACCTCCATTTGGCCACATAGTTATCTTTTAGTATGTGTGGTGAGAACACTTAGTCTCTAGACTGAGAATATATCTAGTCTCTAGAAGCTTTCAATCATATAATAGAGCACTGTTGGCTATAATCACTACCTCTCCCGAATTTAATCATCTTTGAGTTGCAAGTTTGTACCCTTTGATCAACTTCTTCTCCACCTCCCATGTCCTTTTCACCACTCCATGGTAATCATCATTCTACTCTGTGTTCCTATGAGTTTGCCTTTTTAGATTCCACATGTAAGTGCATGACACATTATTTGTCTTTATCATTGTGACTTATATCACTTAGCATATTGCCTTCATGGTCATCAGTGTTGTCCCAGATGGTAGGATTCCCTTTTTCTCAGGGCTGGATAATATTCTGTTTTGTGTGTTAT
This sequence comes from Phyllostomus discolor, assembly GCF_004126475.2. Taxonomy (NCBI): domain Eukaryota; kingdom Metazoa; phylum Chordata; class Mammalia; order Chiroptera; family Phyllostomidae; genus Phyllostomus; species Phyllostomus discolor. The sequence goes on from NC_040903.2 coordinate 42,371,647, forward strand.
GTCTCAGTGTGTAGTTCACATCTCTTTACCCATTCATTTGTTGACAGACACTTAAGTTGTTTCCATTTATTGGCTCTGATGAATAATGGTGCAATAAACATGGGTTCATGAATATATTTTAATATCCTGTTTTTCTTACTTTTGGACATATACCCAGAGATGGGATTTTTGGATCATATGGCAGAAGATTTTTTCATTTCTCAAAAATATCCATACAGTTTTCCATAGTGGTTGCAATGATTTTACATTTCTACTGACGGTACACAGGGATCCTTTTTCTTCTAGATCACTGAGTTTTCTCACACAGCTAGTTTGAATTTGTTTTGGGTAAATCGTTTATATCCATGTCTGTATTTGGTTGCTGGAGGATTATTGTCAAACTTTGTGATCTATTTTTTTTTGTTTTTTCATGTCCTTTAAAGTTTCACATTGCTGGTTTTTGCATTTGAATTAGCAGTCACCTACTTTCATCTTTACTGCTTTCAAGGTAGAAATACCTTTAGTCAATACTGACATAGATAAGGCCTTTTCAGACCTTGTATGAATATGCCAGCTCCCTGCTTCTGGCTCCCTCTTGTGGGTGAGTTCTTAAATCTGGATGTCCTTCCTCCATCCAGTATAGCATGAGACCAGATGGTGATGGCCTCCCTATTTTCCTGAAGGTGGTGCTACAGCTCCAGTTTGTGGTGTTTTTTTGTGAGCAAACACTTGCCTGCATTCTGTTCTTGATCTGAAGCCTTCTCCCAAATCTTGTTCTTGCTGCTGAGCTTAGCATTTTGTACATGGAGCTGAGTGTAGAGGGCAGGAAGTATGGGTTTGGAATGCAGTTCACTTTTGGTGTCCATAGCCTAGTTGGGGGATCTGTAAGAGAGGTTTTCTTCCTAGTTTGTGGTCAGGCTTCCTGATGGAGGAGGGAGTGCAGTCAGGAGGAACTGTGTCTCTTTAAGGCCCTCTGAGAATCTTATGTGCTGTTCTCCTGATCTGTCCCCTTTGACCTTTACTGAGCTCCTGATTTAATATTCTGGATGCTGTGTGAGAGAAATGAGCCCTTTGGAAATGAGCATACCAGGGAAAGCTTACCCTCCACTGACTCACTTGTCCTATCCCCTGTTGGAGAAATCATGAGCTCTCTCTTAGCTTTAAATGATGTTGTCTTGGAGGAGGAGTGATGCTGGAAAAGTCAAGCTTCTTTCTACCTCATACCAAAGCATTTAAATGTATGTATTCTGTACTCCAATAGTGTGCTGGAACTTCTCTGGAAATCTGGACTTCTCCATCAGCTCCCTAAGCCATAGGTGACTGCTCAAGTCAGGATTTGTACATGCTCCTGGACTGCAGCCACAAGGGGCTGGAACAATTCATGATACCCTGTAGGCATCACAGCCAGTAGTGATGTCTCTCTGCCTATTATTTGATGTACAGGTGGGTGAGATTCTTTCCAGGTCCCTTGGCATGTAATGCTGGATTCCACCTTCCACAGAGAGATTTTTGTTCATGAACAGATAACACTTTTTTGTTCTTGAAGGGGACAGAAAAAGGGATGTATTTTGCTCACTTATGTCTGATTGCTGTCATCACTGCTGATGCACTGTGGTCCATTCTCACGGGATATTCTCTAACATTATAGTAGCATTGTGTTCTTTCTTTATTATAATACTTTCACACAATTTTTATACTTGCTTATATATTTTCAAGTAGAATATCTTGTGTGTGAGGGCAAAAATTGTGTCTGTTCCTCTACATGCTCATCACTTATCATTGCACTTTAGTACTGACATTAAAATTATTCTTTGAATTGTGACTATATTTTAATATGTATTGAATTAAGAAGGCCTCAATTTAACTGAATTGATTTCTAAAGCTTTCCAAGTATACCTCTTTTTTCTGTAATGATAATGACATTCAGACACTTGTAATAATATAGAAATATATGAGTTTCTAATTGTCATGTTACTCTCCTTGTATTCCTATATCTTTCTCAGTGTGATCAGACATTCTAAATGAAGAACATAGAATCATTACTACTAAAAATGCAAAGTAAACAAAGTAAAGCAAACACGGATAAGTTTACCTTAGGCAGAGGTTTGGCAGGCTTGCAGTGGAGTCCTCCAACAAATTCAAAATGTGGCAAGAGTGGGCGAGGAAATTCAAAATCCCAATAGGTTCGAATGAGCCATATTTCAGCTTTCCTCATCAACTCAGATAATGTTGTGGGTCTTCCTGAAAGGAAAAACAAACAAACAGAAAATTGATCAAAAGAGAATATTATAATGTGAATATAAAATTTAGTTTTCTGAAAAAGCTTGGAATAATGTAGCCAAAGATCTTTAAACTGTCAGTAGTTTTATAAGCTGACATAACTATATAGTATACATACTTTATATTATGTTGTTTATACATATGAACTATACATATGATAAAGTGTAATAGATTTTCTTCTCTAACATCACATCAGTACATTCACAATCATAGAAAATGATTAAACTGAAGCAACTATAGATTTAAACACATATTTGTTTACTCTGTAAAGCTGCAACTGTAATAGATGCAAATGTAAAGAATGATTTCAACTCCTCAATCAATTAATTCTACTATAGCCATGGAAACACTTTTCCCTAGATTATTTCGTGTGGTTTCTACAATTTAGCAAGCAATTTACTGGCGCTATAACTGTTTTTTATTTATTTTAGGAGCTTAATAATTCTTGTCATTAATGAAAATATTTACAAATAATTGCTGGAATAATTGGAATATTTTCATAAAGTATAATAATAGATGTCTTCATTCTTAATTTTGGATCATTTTGTCTTTAAAGGAAGAGTTTTCATTAAGTATGTGGGTTGGTCCAAAGAATTGTTTGTTTCTTTTTTTCCTTAAGATAGCTCTAGTAGTGCTTAGTTGTCTTTAACTTCATTTGTAACAATTATGTTAGATTATATTGTGACAGCTGTCATGTCAGTGTGCATTTGAAAAACTGAAAATTGGTGATTTCTTGTGTAGCCCTTTTAATATTAAAGATGGAAGACAATAAGCAACATTTTGGCATATCATGCATTGTTATTTCAGGAGAAGCAAAAATGCAACTGAAACACACAAAAAATTGTGCAGTGTATGGGGAAGGTGCTGTGACTGATCAAATGTGTCAAAAGTGGTTTGCAAAATTTTATGCTGGAGATTTCTTGCTAAACAATGTTCCACAGTAAGGTAGACCACTTCAGGTTGATAGCAACCAAAGCAAAACATTAATTGAGAACAATTAACATTATACCATGTGGGAGATAGATGACATACTCAAAATATCCAAGTGAAGCATTTAAAATCATTTGCACCAGCTTGGTTGTGTTAATTGCTTTCGTGAGTGGGTTCCACAGAACTTATGTGAAAAAAGTGTTCTTGACCGTTTTTCTGTATGTGAGTCCCTACTTAAATGTGATGAAAGCATTCCATTTTTAAAACAAATTGTGATGGATGATGAAAAGTGGATACTTTCCAATAATGTGTAATGGAAGAGACCATGGGGCAACCAAAATGAACCACCCACCACACCAAAGGCCAATCTTCATCCAAAGAAGGTGATGTTAATGTATATTGTAAGATTGGAAGGGAGTGCTCTATTGTGAGCTCCTTCCAGAAAACCAAATGATTAATTCCAGCAAGTACTGATCCCAGTTAGATCAACTGAAAGCAGCACTTAATGAAAAGCATCCAGAATTACTCAACAGAGAACACAAAATCTTCCATCAAGATAATGCAAGACCACATGTTTCTTTGATGACCAGGCAGAAACTTTACAGTTTGGCTGGGAAGTACTGATTCATCTGCTGTATTAACCAGACATTGCAATTTCAGATTTCCATTTATTTAGGTCTTCACAAAATTCTACTAATGGAAAAAATTTCAGTTACTTGGAAGACTGCACAAAGTGAATGGAATAGGTCTTTGCTCAAAAAGATAAAAAGTATTGGGGAGATGGAATTATGAAGTTGCCTGAAAGTGGCAGAAGGTACTGGAACAAAATGGTGAATGCATTATTCAGTAAAGTGATGGGTGGGGAAGAGGCATGATGGGGGAAGAGTGAATGGAAGCCATACTGACCTCCTCCCAGGACCAACCTGGAATTAAAACTAAATTGTGAAGAAATCACCCAGAACAAACAACTAAACAGTAGTGAGGAGAAGCCTTATAACCTTGGACTGAGAGAAGACTTATCTTCAGCATTAACTGACTGATAAGGACTGTGGTGGTGACTCAATAGGGCTGGGTGGGTGCCCACAGGTGGCAGTGCTGTAGGGATAATGAAGCAACTGGTTGGATCCCCTGAGAAGTGTAGGGTCTAATTCCTAAGCTGCAACCTCCAGACTAGAGCACTAGAGACCAAAAAGTATACAGGTAACAACCGGCAGTGAAAAGTGGCAAGGTTGCTATATGGCAGAGATGGACAGATGGAGATTCAAAAGACCCATTTAAAGAGCCAACACACAAACTTTCATTTGTAGCCACTTACCCAGGGATCTGGCAAAGGTGACGGGCAGAGTGGGCTAGGGATGCCCGAGGAGATACTTGGGACAAAAGCTTTGGGGAGAGAACTGAGAAAGTATCTGCTGGGATCCCCATGCTGAGTCATTCCCTATACTGCAGCAGCCATTGTGTTCAGACAGACCACTCCCCTCTGAGCAGCAACAGCCTGTGGAGGAACATTAGCCCCAAACCAGGAGGAATTCTGCCCTTCCCTGTAGGGCATAAGCCTGACTGCTGAGTGTAGAATGACTAGATTAACAATTGAAGGACATAGAAAGGGACAGTAGACCCCTGGAAGTCTCAAACAGGCTATCTAAGGTCAGATGGGGTCAATATCTTATATCAACAGAGGTGGATCCAGAAAGGAAAAACAGTGGTAAATACTGGAGGTACCAAGAGGAAATCCACTGTGGTCTTCTCCATGATTAGTGATATTTTCTTTCCTGCATAGCTTTTTAACATTCATTTCTTATTCATTAAGTTTGTACATATTAAGTCACTAGATTTTATACTGCAGTTTATTTCTCTCTTTTCTTATAATAGTCTTAATCTCTGTACTCCCTTATCGACTGTGTTATTTCCTGTTGATAGTGGGATGTCAGGAGTGGTTGATATTTTGGGGGATGTGGTTTTGTTCCCTGGGATTTATGGTTTTGTTTTGGCAGTGCCTGAACAACAGCATGCAAGACATGGTGGGCACAGTGACCCTTAGTCAACCAGGTAGATTATCGACTGTGTTATTTCCTGTTGATAGCGGGATGTCAGGAGTGGTTGATATTTTGGGGGATGTGGTTTTGTTCCCTGGGATTTATGGTTTTGTTTTGGCAGTGCCTGAACAACAGCATGCAAGACATGGTGGGCACAGTGACCCTTAGTCAACCAGGTAGAGGGAAAGACTCACCAAAGACCCAACAACAATCAAATCCCAATTACATCCAGAGAGTCAACATAAATGGCATAAAAGGCATCCTGAGAGCATCAAGTTCAGGATATCAAGGAGACAGCCATTGAATCTCACAGGTCTCCCACCATAGAAGTTCACACAAACAACTCAGAGAGTCAAAACGGGTCAATTTAGAAGCAGAGGGAAACAAAAAGAATCTCACAAATAATGGAAGATAAAGAAACCCCAATGAAAGGAAAGGAGGAATCCTCAGAAAGAGTGCTTAATGAAATAGAGGCAATGAAACTATCAGATATTGAGTTCAAAACAATGGTTATAAGGAAGCTCAATGAGCTCACTGAGAATTATCAAAACCTACAGGGAAGCTACATTTAACTTACTGCAAATCACACCATCATGAAAAAGGACATAGAAACAGTCAACAGGAGCCAAGAGGAAATGAAGAATACAATTTTTGAATTGAAGAACAGAATAGAAAGAATCAAAATCAGGCTAGATGAAGCAGAGGATTGAATCAGCAAGCTGGAGGACAAGGTAGAAAATAACTCCCAGAAAGAGCAAGAAAAGGAAAAGACTCAAAAAAAGGGTTCAGTAAAATTTAGGACAACATGAAATATAATCATATGGATATACAAAGGATACCAGAAAGAAAAGAAGAGGAGCAAGGGATGGAAAACCTGTTTAAAGGTAATGATGGAAAACTTCCTTAATTTGATGAGAGAAAAGTAACACAAATCCCAGAAGTAAAGAGGGCCTCAATCAAAAGGAACCCAAAGAGGCCCACTCTAAGACACATCATAATCAAAATGGCAAAATTCAAATACAAAGAGAAAATCTTAAAGTCAGCAAGGGAGAAAGAGGATGTAACTTACAAGGGAGCCCCTATCAGGCTAGCAGCTGACTTCTCAGTGGTAATGCTCCAAGCCAGAAGGAATGGCAAGAAATATTACAAGTAATGAAAAGCAAGGCCTGCGTGCAATGAAGACTACTCAACCCAGCAAGGCTCCCAGTTAAAATAGAAGGACAAATAAGGAGTTTCCTGGAGAAAAGAAGCCTCAAAGAATATACCCCCTCCAAACCAGCTCTTCAAGAGGTGCTAATGGAACTGCTTTAAGAAAAGGAATAAAAAGAGTGAGAGAGAGGAACACAGGTACAAAAGGAGTAAAATAACAATGAATAAGCAGCTATTGATAATACCTTTAAATGTAAATAGATTAAATGCTCCAATCAAAAGATACAGGGCAGCTGAATGGACAAAAAATCATGACCCACACACATGCTGCCTACAACAGACCCTCTTCAGACCAAAAGTCCTACACAGACTAGAAGTGAAGAGTTGGAATAAAATAATCCAAGGAAATGGACAAGAAAAAATTTGGGGTAGCAATACTTATATCAGACAAAACAGACCTCAAAACAAGGGCCAAAAAAAAAAAAAAGAGACAGACAAGGACACTTTATAATACCCAAGGGAAGAATCCATGAAGAAGACAAACATTATAAACATAAAGGCACCCATCATAGGAGCACCCAAAGGTATAAGGAAAATCTTGGAGATCTTCAAGAAAGATATACATAGCAACACACATATACTACGGGATTTTAACACTCCACTGTCAACAAATGATAGATCTTTTCAAATGCCCATGGAACATTTTCAAAGATAGACTGAATTAAAAGACACAAAACATGCCCTAACAAATTCAAGAATATTGAAATCGTTTCAAGCATTTTCTCAGGCAACAAGGGACTGAAACTAGAATCCAACCTCAAGGGAAAAAAGTCAAAAACACTCAAATTCATGGACATTGAATAGCACACTGTTAAACAATGAATGGGTTAATAATGAGATCAAGGAAGAAACCAAAAGGTTTCTGGAGAGAAATGAAAATAATCTCACAACAGTCTAAAACTTAGGGGACACTGCAAAGGCAGTTCTAAGAAGAAAGTTCATAGCGATACAAGCCTGCCTAAAAGAGATAGAAACATTTCCAATAAACAACCTAACCCTACACCTACAAGAACTGGAGAAACAACAACAGACAAAGCCCAGAATGAGTAGAAGCAAGGAGATAACCAAGATCAGAGCAGACTTGAATGATATATACTAAAAGAGCATATCTAAGGATCAATAAATCCTGGACCTTGTCTTTGAAAAGATAAATAAAATTGAGAAGCCTTAAAGCAGACTCGTCAAGAATAAAAGAGAGAGAACCCAAATAAACAAAATCAGAAGTGAATGAGGAGAGAGTACAAGCAAAAACTCAGAGATACAAAGAATTATAAGAAATTAATATGAAGAACTATATGCCAAGAAATTTGAAAACCTGGGTAAAATGGACAAATTTCTAGAAAAATAGTCTTCCAAAACTGAATGAAGAAGCAGAAAGCTTGAACAGACTGATAACAGCTGGCAAAACAGAAGTCAATCAAAACAGTAGTAATCAAAACATTCCTGGCACACGAAAGCCCTGGACAGGATGGTTTCACAGAAGAATTTTACAAAATATTTAAGGAAGTGCTTACCCCTATCCTTCACAGACTATTCCAAAAAATCCAAGAAGAGGGAAGACTCCCAAACTCTTTTTATGAAGCCAGGTTCATCCTAATCCCAAAACCAGATACAGACACAACAAAGAAAGAAAACTACAGACCAATATCACTGATGAACATAGATGCTAGAACCCTCAACAAATTATTGGCAAACCACACTCAGCAATAAATTAAAAAGATCATACACCATGATCAAGTGGGATTCATCCCAGGGATGCAAGGATGGTACAATAGCCAAAAATCAATAAAAATAATATACCACATAAACAAAAGGAAAGACAAAAATCACATGATCATATCAATAGATGCAGAAAAAGCATTTGGTAAGGTAGAGCACTCATTTACATTAAGAACAATCAGCAAAGTGGGAATAGAAGGAGCATTCCTCAACATAATGAAGGCCATATATGACAGACTTACAGCCAACATCATACTCAATGGGCAAAAATGAAAAATTTTCCCACTAAGATCAGGAATGAGACAAAGATGTCTGCTTTCACCACTCCTATTTCACATTGTATTGAGTGTCCTAGCATTCAAAAGAATGATCAGAAAAGAAAAAAAAGTCATCCAAATTTGAAAGGAGGAAGCAAAACTGTCATTATTTGGAGATGAACTTAGGGTCTACCTAGAAAGTCATGTAGACACCACAAAAGTTCTACTTGACCTAATAAGTGAATTTGGCAAAACAGCAGGATACAAGATCAATATTCAGAAATCAAAGGCATTTTTGTACACCAACAATGAAATATCAGAATCAGAAATCAGGAAAAAATTTCCATTTCCTATAGCAACAAGAAAAATAAAATACATCAGAATAAACCTAACCAAGGAGGCAAAAGACCTTTAGTCAGAAAACCACACAACACTGATGAAAGAAATTAGGAAAGACACAAACAAACAGAAGTATATACCATGTTCATGGATTGGAAGAATTAACATCATCAAAATGTCAGTACTATGCAAAGCAATTCATAGATTCAATGCAATCCTTATTAAACTACCAATGACATATTTCACACATATAGAACAAACACTTCAGAAATTTATATGGAACCATAAATGACCCTGAATAGCTTCAGAAATTTGGAGAAAGAAAAACAAAATGGGAGGGATCAGAATGACCGACATCAAACTATATTACATGGCCTCAAAAATCAAAACAGTCTAGTTCTGGCCTAAGAAGTGACACATAGATCAATGGAACAGAATAGAGAGCCCAGAAAATACCAAAGTCTGTATGGTCAATTAATAGTCAACAAAGGGGGCAGAAACATAAAATGGAGTAAAAATATCCTCTTCAACAAATGATGTTGGGAGACCTAGATCTCTACGTGTAAAAAATTAAACTTGATCACCAAGTTAAACCATATACAAAAAACACACGCATCAAGATGGATAGAAGATTTAAACATAAGTCATGATACCATAAAAGTTTTAGAGGAGAATACAGGCAGGAAAATATCAGATGTTCCATGCAGCAATATTTTCACCAATATGTCCCTTAGAACAAGGGATATAAATGAAAAACAACAAGTGAGACTTCATCAAAACAAAAACCTTCTGGAGAGCTAAAGAAAACCTCAGCAAAATTAAAAGGGCACCAATTGTATGGAAAAATATATTTGCAAATGATACCTTGGACAAGGGTTTGATCTCCAAAAGTATGTAAAGAACTCACACTCCACTCCAGGAAGATAAACAACCCAATTAAAAATGAGCAAAGGACCCGAATAGTACTTCTTTAAGGAGGATATGCAGAGGGGCCAGAGACATATGAAAAGATGCTCGGCATCACTAGCCATCAGAGAGATGCAAATTAAAACCACAATGTGATACTACTTCACACTGGTGAAAATGGCCATCAGAAATAAATCAAGAAACAACAAGTGTTGGAGAGGATGCAGAGAAATGGGAAACCTAGTGCACTGTTGGTGGGAATGCAGACTGGTGCAGCCACTGTGGAAAACAGTATAGAATTTCCTCAGACAACTAAAAATGGAACTCCCTTTTGACCCAGCAATTCCACTGCTGGGATTATACCCTAAGGATCCTGAAACACCAATTGAAAAGAACTTATGCTCCCCAATGTTCATAGCAGCACAATTTATAATATAGTCATGTGCTAGAAGCAGCATAAGTGCCCATCAGTAAATGAGTAGATCAAAAAATATTGCACATTTACAAAGTGAAACACTATGCAGCGTAAAGAGAAAAAGAGCTCCTACTCTTGGGACAGCATGGATGGAACTGGAGAATATTATGCTATGTGAAATAAGCTAGATGGTGAAAGACAAATACCATATGATCTTACCTGTAAGTGGAACCTAATCAACAAAAGAAAAAGCAAGGGAAATATAACCAGAGACACTGAAATAAAGAACAAACTGACAGTACCCAGACAGAGGTGGCAGGAGACAACAAGGGTGGAAGAGGGAAGGGTAGTCAAGAACATGCATAAAGGACACATGAAGAAAAACAAAGGGTGATAGAAACAGTGGAAGGTGAGGGTGGCTGGCATCAGGAAGAGTGGTGTTGGGAAAATGTGAAAATGGTACTTGAACAACAACAAAAAAGAGAGAAAAAATAAAGTTACTGGTGAAAAAGAAAAATGTGTGTTGTATCTGTACTTTAATAATGAATAAACATTTCTGACAACCCAATAATTTACTGACTTACATGTCCACCTTTCAACATTTTTTTAGATGTTTAATTGGATGAATTCTAAGTTCTTAGTGAAGGGACGGGAAATCATTAGAAACCCCAAATTATATGTTCTTCTGCCTGAGATAGAGTCACGGTATCATGAAAGAATCCTTCAGGTAATATGGCAAAATAGTTCAGTTGTAAATCAAAGTAAAGTATATAAGAGGAGACAATTTTTCACTGATCTTATAATATAAGAATTTCCATAATATTTGTGAGAATGAGAGATCAATTTATAATTTTATTTCCACATTTTACTTATATGACACTTAATATTTAGGCAAACTCACCTTCCAGGGCACTAAGAAAGTTAAATTTTCATACTACCAAATAAACACATAACTTACCTAGTACTTCACTATAAAATTGATCCCAGTCCTCACGAAACATTTGAAACCAGAAGTCAAAATAAAGCACATACAACATATTTTTTACCCTCTCGATGAATGTCATTTGATCACTTAATTCTGACAAGATAATAGGTACGTAGGATGGAGGGAATGGAAGTCCTCCACTCTGCTTTTCAACTGCAAAGCCAGGAAAGAAGCGGAGACTGTACACAAGAGGTATGTTAAGTAGCTCAGCCAGCAGTTCACCACAGGGTCCCACAGCATCTGCAAGAACGACATCAAACTTTCCTTGCTGGAGTTTTGTCATAAGTTCCTTGTTCAAAACTGCATCTTTACAGAGCTTTAGAACAGAATCACCGAATTCCAAAAGGATTTCTTCCATTAGTGATAAATAAGTCCAAAATGTATCTTTAGGTATATATGTCCATTTAGAGATCAGCTGCATGACAAGTTTCTGAAAATCATCTTTTTTAAAAGATGTAGGATAAATCTCAAATTTAATAGCAGATGGTTTATTGGGATCAATAAGAATTGAAGCTGTATGTGTCAGAACAGTCACTTCATGACCTCTCTGGACAAGTTCATCTAGGATGGTCTTCATATTGATCCAATGGCTGTATTCAGTGGGCCACACCAGCACCTTTCCACAACCCCCAGGGCTGAACTGACAACTCAGCTGTAGCAGCAGAAGAACTGAAATCCATTTCATAGGCATCCTGCTGGAACACATGCTTGCTTCCAAACTACTGATCCCTTTTGTCATTGCTCATGTTTATCTAAGGAGCTGTTTATATTTTAACTTCCTAATCAATCTGGAAGTTAAAATATAACACCTACACCTCAAAGTAAGTATAGCATCCTCATATAAATATCAGAGCACTCACAGAGAAGTTGGGAAAGCTAATGTAGATTATCCTGTTTTTGAACAAGTGGATTTAATATCTGTTCTATGATTATAAGTGCTAACAATGACCTTTTGTGTGTTAGTGTGTCATTTCTACTTAAAGGCTCTTTCATAAGTAGAAAAGAAAAGGGCATAACCAGAAATATAGAAACATATGAAGAGAAAAAATCACAGGTACATTTAATAAATACAGCAAATCTGACATTTAAAAAGCTAGTATGAAGGTCAAAAGAATAAATGTATATAACCCAAATAAACATGTAATAATTAGTTAGAGGGTGCACAACTCAGAAATATCTAAAAGATGATGTCAATAAGAAAATGTGGAAGAGAAAGTAAACAATAGTTCTTACAGAATATATTTGAACTTAAATGCATACTAGCTTAAAACGGACTGCTATAGATATAGAAGGGTATATGTGAACTTTGTGATGACTTCAAAACAAAACCCTAAAAAAAAGATACAAATAACAAAGAAAGGAATATATGCAAAGCAATGCAGACAAGCATCAAACCACAAAGGAAGAGATTAAGAGAAGAAAAGAACAGAGGATTACTATAACAACAAAAATGATTAGCAATGTGGCAATGGGTACATAGCTTTAAATGATTACTTTAAATTTAAATGTATCTTATAGTCCAATAAAAAGGCACAGTGTACACTGGATGGTGTAGCTCAGTTGGTTGGAGCATTGTCCCATAGACCAAAAGTTTGTAGGTTTGATTCCCAGTCATGGCACATACCCAGGTTGCAAGTTGGATTCTCAGTTGAGGCACCTATGAGGAGGCAACTGGCCAATGTTTCTCTCTCACATTGATGTTTCTCTTTCTCTCTCCCCTTGTTTCTCTCCCTTCCTGTCTCTCTGAAAGCAATAAAAAAGTGTCCTTGGGTGAGGATACATGTTTTTTAAAAGACATAGCGCAACTGAATGGATTAAAAACACTTGCTTCATCAATATGCTGCTTACAAGAGACACTGAAAATTCAAAGACACATAGCCAGAAAATGGAAAGATGAAAAAAGATATTCCATGCAAACAGAAATAGAAACAGAGCTGAGGAAGCATTGCTTATAACAGACTAAGTAGATTTTAAAACAAAAATTTAAAATTAAGGCAAAGGACATTACATAATTATAAAGTGGTCAATTGAAGTAGAGAATGTAGCATTTGTAAATATCAGTACACCCAACATAGGAATATCTGAATATATAAAGCGATTATTAATGAGCATCAAGTGAGATATCCAAAGTAATACTATAATAGTAGGATACTTATACCAAATTACATCAATTGGTAGATCATCCAGTTAGAAAATTAATAAACAAAGAATGGCTTAAAATGTCACTTTAGATCAGATTGACGTAATACATGTTTATGGAACATTTCATCCACAAAATAAACAGCAAATTTTATTCAAGTGCCCAGAGAACATTGTTTATAATAGAGCACATACTAGGATACAAATTAAGTCTCAAAACATTTCCCTTGGCTGAAATTATATCGAGCATTTCTTCTGATTACAATGGCACAAAACTAGACATCAACGACAGGAAGGAAACTGGAATGAACACCTGAAAACTAAGCAACATGCTACTGAACAGCTAATGGATCACAAGCAAATCAGACAAGAAATCCAAAGCACCTTATAACAAATATAAATGAAAACAGTTTTTGAAAATTTATGGGATGAAGCAAAACAGTTGTAAGAGGGCAGTTCATAGCATACAGGCGGACCTCAGGAAACAAGAAAAATCCCAAATAAAAAATCCTGCTTTACATCTAATGGAACTAGAAAAAGAACAGATGAAACCCCAAGTAAACAGAAGGAAGGAAATAGTTATGATCAGAGCAAAAGTAAATGAAAAAGAAATAACCTACTGAAAGAACAATAAAACTAAGGGATGTTTCTTTTAAAGAAACAAAAGTGGTAAATATACAGCCAAATTCAAGAAAAAAATGAACAAATAAATAAAATCATCAAAGAGAGAGGAGCAGTTACAATTGACACCACAGAAATACAAAGACCCACTAACAGATATTACAATTAGATGCTAAGAAACCCAACAATCTAGAAGAAACTGGTGAATTTGTTAAAGTATGTAACATTCCAATGCTGAACAAGAAGAAATACAAAATTTACATAGATTCATTACTAGCAATGAAATTGAAGCAGCATTAGTTGGGCTTCTGGTCAAGATTGTGGCATAGGTAAATGTGGTACCTAATTCTCTGACAGCCACATGAAAGTAATTTACAGAGCAACCATCATTCATTAACCTGTGAAATGTAGCTGAACAGAAGAGACCTACAACTAAGGATATAAAGAAGAAACAACAACAAGACTAGTCAGGGGCAGACACAAGGAATGGGCTGCTCTCACACTCACATGTGGCAGATAAAATTTGGGAGGGATATCTCAAGCTGCAGAATTCTCCCCTGAGGAGCGAGTGGTCTTAGTGCCACACCAAGATCCCAGCCCAGGGTGCCAGTGCCAGGAAGATAAGTCTCCATAACCTCTGGCTGCAAAAACTAGTGAGGATTGTTGCTGAGTGAGACAGAGCACTCCTGGAATTCCAGGTATTCATCTTAAAGTGCCAACTCACCAACTTACTTGTACTCACTCTCTCTGAGCTCCAACACTGGGGTAGCAGCAGCTCAAAAGGCACCAGGGACATCCAGGGAGAAACTGAAGTGTCTGGCATTAGGGTGAGAGCTGGAAGGGCATCTTTCTCCTAGACAGAATTGCTGTCAAAGGCCATTGTTCCTTTTCTGTGCCTTCTCCCCAGAACCAGCAGGCAGGTACCATATCTGAGTCTCCATCAATCTTGCTAACACTCTTAGCCTTGGCCTGGTGATTCCTTGAGACCAAGCCCATCCCAAGCCCTTTTCAATGGCTTTTCCGTACTAACAGACTATCCTGATTCATGCTTCTGACTTTCCTAAAATTTCTCAGATGAGCAGCATCTGTCCTTGGTGTGTTTTATATAACTTGTTAAGTGGCCCCATGCTGGGCAGTAGCAGTAGCTGGTCTAGGTTCACAGCTTGGCCTCTCTGGGCCACCTCCAAGCCCAGCATTGGTTCTAGCCATCTACATAGTCCTTTGTAGCTCATGGTGGCTCCAGCCAGAACACAGGCAGTGATGACCTTGGCCTGCATCTCCTAGGAGGACCCAGAGCCAGTGCACCTGGTGGAGAGCTTCAGGCCATAATGAAACATTGCCAAACCATCTCCACAAACGAGACACTGGAGGGATGGCCTCAGCAGACACCAGAGCCCTACTGAAGTAATTCCTGCCTCATGAGTGGGCCCCTGCACAGCTAATCCTTAATGGGGGTAGTAACCAGTCCTTGTAGTCAATCAGCCTTGGGGTAAATATCTTCAATTAGCGTGACATCAGCAATCACATATCAACTTCAATAGGAGGGTGTACACATTTCACACAGGAGGGTGGACCTGGAGTGCCCAACCCAGGTAAATGTAGAGGCTGTGTCACTGGACCTCAAAGGATACCTACTATATAAGACCACTTTATCAAGCCTGGGAGATATAGAAGCTCTACATAATATATGGAAACAAAGACAGGGATGCCATAATGAGGAGACAAAGATGGATGTACCAATAAAAAATGGAAAAAAGTCCAGAAAATATACTAAACAAAATGGGGACTAATAATTTACCAGATGCAAAGTTCAAAACAATGTTTATATGGATGCTCAGGAAACTTAGGAAAAGAGAGTACAAACTTAGTGGCAACTTCAGCAAAGAGTAAGAAACATAAAAATAGAACTAGAAAACATAAAAAAAATAATCAGTCAGAAATAAAGAATATACTATCTAAAATGAAGAATACATTATAAGGAATGAAGAGTAGAGAAGATTAAGCAGAAGATCAAATCAGAGATTTGGAAAACAAGAAAGAAGAAAACACCCAATCAGAACAGCAAAATAGAAAAAGAATTTCAAAAAAAATGAGAATTGTATAAAGAACTCTGGGAAAATATCAAGCACACAAACATTTACATGATGTGGATGCCAGAGGAGAAAAGAGAGAGCAATGAATTGAAAGCTTGTGTGAAAAAATGACAGAAATCTTCCCTAAAGTGATGAAGGAAAGAGACATACATATGAGTCCAGGAAGTGCAGACAGTTCCAAACAAGATGAATCCAAAGAGGGTCACACTAAGACACATCATTATTAAAATCCCAAAGATGAAAGACAGAAATTATCTTAAAGGTAGAAGTACAAAAGCAGGTATTTATATGCAGGGGAGCTCACATAAGATTTTGAGCTGATTTCTCAACAGAAAGTTTACAGACCAGAAGGGATTGATACAAACTATTCAAAGTAATGAAAAACAAAGACTGCCAACAAAGAGTACTCTACACAACTAAGCTATCCTTTAGAACCAAAGGAGGTATAAAGAGCTTCCCAAACAAGAACAAGCTAAAAGAGTGCATTACCACCAAATCAGTATTACATGAAATGTTGGAGTCTTCTTTAAGAAGAAAAGAAATATGTCAGGTGGGAGGGGCTTGAAGAGATGAGTATAAAAGTTGCAGGGATTAAGAAATATAAATTGGTAGATACAGAATAGTCATGGAAATGTAAAATGGAGCATAAGTAATTTAGTCAATATTCTAATAAGTATGTGCAATGTCAGATGGGTATGAGATTTATCTGGGTGATCACTTAGTAAGTTACATAATATGTAATTACTGGGGGTTGTACACGTGAAACCAATGCAATATCGCATGTCAACTGTAATTACAAAAGAGAAAATATTGTCAGAAAAAGAAGGAAATTGAAATAGTAATAAATACTCTCTACAAACAAAAGCCCATGACCAGATGGCTTCACAGGTTATTCTACCAAACTTTTAAAGAAGAATTAATGCCTGTTCTTAAAGTATTTTAAAAATTGAGGGAAGAATGCTGTCAATCTCATACTATGAAGCCAGCGTTAGTCTGATACAAGAAACAGACACAAACATTAAAAAGAAAGAAAATTATAGGCCAATGTTCTTCATAAATATAGATGTAAAATTCTTAACAACATTAGTTTCAGAGGGATTATACACCATGCCCAAGTGGGATTTATCTCAGAGATGAAAGGTTGATTCAACTATAGTAAGTCAATTGTGGTACATCTCAATAACAATAAAAGATATAAATCATATGATCATCTCAAAAGATGCAGGTAAAGCATTTGACAAAATTCAACATCCTTTTATAATAAAAAACTCTCAGCAAAGTGGGCATATAAGGCATGTATCTCAACATAATAAAGGCCATAGATGACAAACCCCCAGCTGACATCATACTCAATGGTGAAAAGGTGAAAGCTGTTCCTATAAGATTAAGAACAAGACAAGGATGCCCACTATCAGAACTTCTATTTAACACATTGAAAGTACTAGCACAGCAATTGTAAGAAAAAGAAAAGAGAGGAATCCAAACCATAAATGAAGAAGTAAAAAATCTCATTATTTGAGGGTGACACAATGCTATATATATAGAAAACCCAAAAGATGCCAACACAAAACTACTAAAACTAATAAAAGAATTTTGTGAAGCTGCAGAATACAGAATCATTACATAAAAATCTATTGCATTTCTATAGACCAATAATAAACAATTAGAGTGCTTAATATGAATGTTTAGAATGTAATAAGCAATTACAATGTACAACCCAGTTGGGCCACCTGGCTAGAGTGACACATACTACTTTTACATTGGTGGGTCTAGGGTGTTAACAGTTTACAATGAACATGACAGCAATGCCAATGATGGGATTCTGTGGCTTTCTGCTCTGGAGCTGTGATTGTTCCCTGCAGGGTCTCGAAAAAGGAAATTAAACTGACATTTCAAAGGCATGTTACCATAGATGGAAAAAGACCATAGATAGTCTCAGTTAAGGTAAGGATTGGCCTTTGTCAAGAAAGATACTGGACAAGGACATGACTACCTGCCATGACTCCCTTTAGTTAGGAAGTGTTAATTTCAGACCATCCTATGTGGTTAGTTTTGGTCTCTGAGGTGGTAAGGCCTTCCATACAGGCCTTCCCTGAGCTTGTCAGGTTTGGTGTGTGGACCCTCTTTGTCCACACTATCTAGAAGAGTATGTGGAAGATTGGGGTATTTCTTTCTAAATTATTTGTGAATATTCACTGGTGAAAGCATCTGTGCTAGGAGTTTTTCTTTTATTTTAATGAGGACTCATTTGAAAGTTGTAAGCCTTGGCTGTCGTAGCTCAGTGGATTGAGCATGGGCTGCAAACCAAAGTATTGCAGGTTTGATTCCCAGTCAGGCCACATACCTGGGTTGTAGGCCACGGCCCCCAGCAACCTCACATTGATGTTTCTCTTCTCTTTCTTTCTCCCTCCCTTCCCTCTCTAAAAATAAATAACATCTTTAAAAAAAGGAAAGTTGTAATAATTTTTCACAAAGATGCAATATATTTATGGGTATTATTTGGCAATTCAAAATTTCTATTTCTGCTTATTCTTGTATCACTTTGTATAAATTGTGTTTCATACTAATTTTTTCATTATAGAGAGTTTTGTTTAATCATTACACCTAATACACTGTTAAGAAAAGTTTTGATGCCTGATGACTCTGTTCTTTATTATGTCTGATGATGGTAATTTGTACTGCTCTATTTCTTTCTTGATCCAAATGCCTGTTTATTTATTTGGTCTGTTAAGACACAGTGTTTGACCTCATGGATCATCTTCATTGTGTTTGTATTACAGTAATTCATTTTCCCTTTAATATTAATTCCTTCTACTTAGGTTAAATTTGCTGTTGTTTCTCTAAGATCTTAAAATGCCAGCTTAGTTCACTGTGTTTTAGTCTTTTTACTTTTTAAATCTATGTGCATTTTAGGCTCTCAGTTTCCTTTAAAGTGCAGCACAAACCTTGATACATTTAATTTTTATGATCATCAATTAAATGTGGTAAAATTTCCATGATGATATCTTCATTGACTCTGACCTATTTATCAAAAAATTATTTAATTTTTCAAATTTGCTGAGTCTTGGTTTATGGGTGGTAACCATGTGGTCAATATTGGTATCTTATGATATATGCTTTTGACAAATGTGTATTCCCAGTTTTGTATCTATCTATCAATGTAGCTTGCCAAAGACTATGAAGGGGCATGGAAAGTGAATTCTAATGCTATGAAATGTATATAGAGAAAGGAAAAAATATTCTAAAATTGAATTATGATGATGGGGTGAGGGTTTCATGACTCTGTAAACACTAAATATGTTGAAATTTTATACCCTAAAGAGATGAATTTTAGTAAGTTATATCACTATATACCCCATTAAAATAATGATATTAATGAAAATAAGTTTTAACAAAATATTTTTATAGTTTCAGAAATTTTAAGTATTGAATTAAAATATTTTTCTGGTATTGCTTTCATGTTCATCAGTTTTTCTGTGCATTTAGTCACACTTGAAAAAGTTTTGCTCCAGGAGGGACAAGATGGCAGCATGGTAGGAGGGAACAGATTGCACTTCCTCTACACGCGGGACAAAAACCTAACTGATCAGCAGAGGAACAGACCAAATAGCCAAGAATTTCACAACATACATGAAAATTAAAGATCAAAAATTGTAGAGGACATTGAAAAAACAAAGGGTAAGGGGAATGCTTCAGGATAATAAGGACTCAGGGATCAGCGCTGGACCAGGATGCAGCCCCAGGCCCAGCGCTTCCGTAGCTGGGTCAACCATTCCCTTCCTGGCCAAACAAGGATTGAGAGCACTGGGTGAGGTCTGGGTGCTTGAAGGCACTGAGAGGGGAGTGAGGACTGAGTGGCAAGCACACAGGAACTGTGAGTACCCACACATAGCTATAGGAAGAGTGTGCCACGGAGCCTGTGTGACAATGGGCGGCCTGGTCACAGGCCAGCACTTGCAACCCCGAGAAAGTGTGGTTCTGTGGAAGACCCGGAGCCCACAGCGGTGAACAAGGAAAAGGTGCGGGTGCTCCGCAGGATCCCTGGTGCCCATGGCCATGAACTCAGGGGAAGTGTGCACCCCTCAGGATCCCCAAGCCCACACACATGAACCCAGAAAAGGTGAGGGCGCTCTGTAGGATCCACAGAGCACACAACCGTGAACATAGGGAAGGTGAACACACTCTGCACTCTACACTTCGCAGGATACAGGGAACCAATGGCCGTGAGCTCTGAAGAGCTCCTTAAGACGACCCAGATCCCACACCCAGGGCCTTACAGTGAGGCACCAGACTGGGTCTGGGGAGAACTTGCGGCTAGCCCTGGAGACAGTAAGCAAGAGGCTGACTGAGTGCTGAATAGGAAGGGAGAAAAGAGATATCAACTGCCTCTGAGCCTGCTGAAGCCAGCAAGAACAGAAAAAATGGTTTGGCCTGTTGGAAACCAACAAGAGGTTTTTTGTTATTTTGTCTTTTTTTTAAGTAACTTTTTGTTTTTTTATTACTGTTTTTATACCTCTCAATTCCTTATGCTTCTCTTTCTGTCTTTCTAGTGTTATTCCTTCTTCCTTTTCTTTCCAAATTTATCTCTTCTTCCTTCCATCTTCTGCTTTTTTTCCTTCTTTTTTTTTGAACTGGCAAGTTACTGCATATTTGTATTATCATTTGTTCATTATTCTTACATTTTTTATTTTAATAGTATTTTGGTATTCCTCTTCTTTCTGCATAGACTTCTTTGCTTGGCTGATTATATTGTATCATTTGACAGGTTTCCCTTGTTATCTCATTCATAGTGTATTGCTAATTTACTGTCCTCCATCTGTGTTCCATTAGTACACTACTCAAGGATATATACTCCCTATTCTTGTTATCTAGATTTCATAGATTTTGTCATATGATTGTTGTTCTAGTAATACTGTAAATAATAGCTATTCCACACAGTTGTAAATACTACACAACACCCCTCCCAATCTTAGCCCACTTCACGGTTTCCCAAACTCTATTACTATAGTGGTTAATGCTATTCTCTCACACACTACACCTGTTTACTATTCTTTACTCTCACCCTACCTCAGAATCTTACCTCCCACAACCTCACTGCTTTCCAGATCCAACTCACAATCCTTTCCTCCGCAATAAGAGCCTTATCTTCTTTCCATTCTTTCTAAAAAGTGGCTAGTGGGGTGGAAGATCATGGTTAACAATATATATAGCCAAAGGATCTTCTGTCTCTTCTCTACTGGCTGCTACTGTAAATATCATAGAATACTCTCTTGCTGTCTTAAACCATTTTGCCTTCCCCTTCCAACTGATCACAAAAAAGAGTAGGTGGAAGCTGTGAACACCAGGATACCCAAAGGAGACTGCACCACTGAATATCACAGGTATTCTACCACAGAAGTTCACACCATAATCACAGGGAACCAGAACAGATCAATTTAAGAAACAGAGGCTAATAAGAAGAGTCTCACAAACAATGAGAAGACAAAGAAAAATCCCCAAATGAAGGGAAAGGAGGAAGTCGCAGAAAGAATGCTAAATGAAAAAGAGGCAACTCAACTATCAGATATTGAGTTCAAAGCAATGATTATCAGGAAGCTGAATGAACTCACAATGAGCTACCAGAAACTACAGGGAAACTACAATGAACTCACTGAAAACTATATCAACATGGAAAAGGAAATAGAAACTATCAACAAGGGCCAAGAGGAAATGAAGAATACAATTTCTGAACTGAAGAACACAGAGGAAGGAATGAAAAGCAGGATTGATGAAGCAGAAGACTGGATTAGTGAATTGGAGGACAAAGTAGAAAAAAAACACCCAGAAAGAGCAAGAAAAGGAAAAGAGGCTCAGAAGGAATGAAGAGGGATTAAGAGAAATGCAAGACAATATGAAACGTAATAATATCCATATAACAGGGATACCAGAGAGAGAAGAGCAAGGGATAGAAAACCTATTTGAAAAAGTAATGATGGAAAAATTTCCTAATTTGATGAGAGGAAAAAGTCACACAAATCCAGGAAACAGAGTCCTAATTGTTGGGAACAAGAAAATTAAGAACTAAATGTGACCTTAGTAAACAGGAACCGCATTGTAGCTAAAAGGAACTAACAAGGGAGACAGAGTGTAGGATGTAGTTAAGCAAATGGCTTATGTCATGCAAATATTCTCCCCTGGGGCTGCTGAATAAGCAATGTTTTGTTTAGTTTTAAAAATTTGAATTTTACCCTGTTCCCGCGTGTGGTCTCTGTAAGCAAATAGCTAACTGCCACATCAGCTTCTGTAAAATGCTTGCTTGCTTGCTCGCGCCAAAACCCCTATATAAGAACCTAGCTGTAAGCGCTCGGGGCAACTCTTTTATCTGCAGCCCCTGTGGGTACTGTGTCTCCGGACACTTTAAGAGTTCGCCCCTGTGCAGGTTAAACTTGGCCAATAAAGCAACATCTTTGATATCCTAAAAGTCTCCGACATTTGTCCTTGCATTTGCTGAATATAACACTAATCAAGAGGAATCCAAAGAGGCCCACCTCAAGACATATCATCATTAAAATGGCAAAATTTCAAGACAAAGAGAGAATCTTAAAGGCAGCCAGGGAGAACCAGGAAATAACATGCAAGGGAGCCCCAATAAGGGAAGCAGCTTTCTTCTCAATGGAAATGCTCCAGACCAGAAGGGAATGGTAGAAATATTCCAAGTAATGAAAAGCAAGGGCCTACAACCAAGACTGCTTTATTCAGCAAGGCTCCCAATTAAAATGGAAGGCCAAACAAGGAGCTTCCTTGACAAAAGAAGCCTCAAAGAATATACCCACTCCAAACCAGCTCTGAAACAGAGGCATGGGAATTGCTTTTAAGAAAAGGAATAAAAACAGTGAGAGAGAGAGAGGAGCACAGGTACAAAGGGAGTAAAATGACAATGAATAAATACCTATCAATAATACCCTTAAATGTAAATGGATTAAATGCTCCAATCAAAAGACATAGGGTAGCTGAATGGACAAGAAATCATGACCCATAAATTTGCTGTGTAAAACAGATCCTCTTCAGAACAAAATACCTATACAGACTGAAAGTGAAAGCCTAAAAAATAGTCCAAGGAAATAGACAAGAAAAAAAGTTGGGGTAGCAATACGTATATCAGACAAAACAGACTTCAAAACAAAGGCCAAAAAAGAGACAGAGAAGGACACTTCATAATACCCAAAGGAAGAATCCATGAAGAAGACTAACATTATAAACATATACACACCAAACATAGGAGCACCTAAATGTATAAGGAAAATCTTTGAGGACTTCAAGAAAAATATAGATAGTAACACACATATACTAGGGAATTTTAACACCCCACTGTAAACAAATGAGAGATCTTCCAAACAAAATATCAACAAGGATATTGTGGCATTGGACAAAATCTTAATCAAGTGGACTTAACTGAGATTATATATATATAAAGTTAATTATATATATAATTATATATATTATTATATGTAATAAACTTTCAAGCCAAAGAAACACAATTCTTTTCAAATGCACACGGAACATTTTCAAAGATAGACCACATGAAAGGACAGAAAACATGCCCCAACAAATTAAAAAATATTAAAATCATTTCATATGTTTTCTTGGACCACAAGGGACTGAAACTAGAGACTAACCTCAAGGAAAAAACTCAAAAACACTCAAATTCATGGATATTGAACATCATGCTATTCAATAATGAATGGGTTAATGAGATTAAGGTAGAAACCAAAAAGTTCTGGAAACAAATGAAAATGAACTCACAACAATGCAAAATTTATGGGACACAGCTAAGGCAGTCCTGAGAAGGAAGTTCATAGTGATACAGGCCTACCTAAAAGAGATAGAAACATTTCCAATAAACAATGTAATCAAACATCTACAAGAACTGAAGAAACAACAACAAACAAATCCCAGAATGAGTAGAAGCAAGTAAATAACCAAGATCAGAGCAGACTTGAATGACATAAAGGCTAAAAGAACAATTCTAATGACCAATAAATCCTGGAGCTTGTTTTTTGAAAAGATAAACAAAATTGAGAACACTTTAAGCAGACTCATCAAGAATAAAAGAGAGAGAACCCAAATAAACAATCAGAAATGAAAGAGGAGAGGTTATAACCAATAACTCAAAGATAAAAAGGATTGTAAGAAATTATTATGAAGAACTGTATGACAAGAACTTGGAAAACCTGGGTAAAATGAACAAATTTCCAGAAAAATATAATCTTCCAAAACGCAATGAAGAAGAAGCAGAAAGCCTTGAATAGACTTATAACAGCTGGCAAAACAGAAGCAGTAATCAAAAAACTCCAGGCACACAAAAGCCCTAGACAAGATGGTTTCATGAGAGAATTAAAAAAAATATTTAAGGAAGAGCTTACCTCTATCCTTCACAAACTATTCCAAAAAAAATCCAAGAAGAGCAAAGGCTCCCAAAGTCTTTTTACAAATCCAGCATCATCCTAATAAAAAACCTGATAAAGCCAAAATGAAGAAAGAAATCTACAGGAAAATATTGCTGATGAACATAGATACTAAAATCCTCAACCAAATATTGGCAAACCACATCCAGCAATACATCCAGGTGGGAGTCATTCCAAGGGTGTGAGGATTGTACAATATTCACAAATCAATAATTTTAATACATCACATGAACAAAAAGGATAGACAAAAATCACATGATCATATCAATAGATGCATAAAAAGCATTTGATAATGTACAGCACCCATTTTTTAAAATATATTTTATTGATTATGCTATTACAGTTGTCCCATTTTCCCCCCTTTACTCCCCTCCACCCTGTACCCCCTCTCCCACCCATCTCCCCCCCTTTAGTCATGTCCATCTGTCATAAGTTCTTTAGCTTCTACATTTCCCATACTATTCTTACCCTCCTCCTATCTATTTTCAACGTACAATCTATGCTACTTATTCTCTGTACCTTTTCCCCCTCTCTCCTCTTCCCACTCCCCTGTTGCTGCTAACCCTCCATGTGTTCTACATTTCTGTGGTTCTGTTCCTGTTCTAGTTGTTGGCTTAGTTTCTTTTGGTTTTGCTTTCGGTGTGGTTGTTAATAATTGTGAGTTTGCTGTCTTTTTACTATACATGTTTTTTCTTTATCTTCTTTTCTTAGATAAGTCCCTTTAGCATTTCATAAAATAAGGGCTTGGTGATGATGAACTCCTTTAACTTGACCTTATGTGAGAAGCACTTTATCTGCCCTTCCATTCTAAATGAAAGCTTTGCTGGATAGAGTAATCTGGGATGTAGGTCCTTGTCTTTCATGGCTTGGAATATTTCTTTCCAGCCCCTTCTTGCCTGTAAGGTCTCTTTTGAGAAATCAGCTGACAGTCTGATGGGAACTCCTTTGTAGGTGACTGTCCCCTTATATCTTGCTGCTTCTAGGATTCTCTCCTTTATTTTTACCCTGGCTAATGTAATTATGATGTGCCTTGGTGTGTTTCTTCTTGGGTCCAACTTCTTTGGGGCTCTCTGAGCTTCCTGGATTTCCTGGGAGTCTATTTCCTTTGCCAGATTGGGGAAGTTCTCCTTTATTATTTGTTCAAATATGTATTCAATCTGTTGCTTTTTCTCTTCCCATTTTGGTACCCCTATAATTTGGATGTTGGAACATTTAAAGATGTCCTGGAAGTTCCTAAGCTTCTCCTTGTTTTTTTTTTGAATTCTAATTTCTTCCTTCTTTCCTGTTTGGTTGTTTTTTGTTTCTTGCTGGTCCACTCTATTATTTTGAGTCCCAGTTTCCTTCCCATCACTATTAGTTTTCCGTGCATCTTCCTTCATCTCTTTTATGGTAAGCTGCATTTTTTCATGTAATTTGCACCCAAAATCAATCAATTCTGTGAGCATCCTGATCACCAGTGTTTTGAACTGTGCATCTGATAGATTGGCTATCTCTCTCTCTTTTTTAAAAAAAGATTTTATTTATTTATTTTTAGAGAGGGAAGGGAGGGAAGAAGAGAGTGAGAGAGAAACATCAATGTGCGGTTGCTGGGGACCATGGCCTGCAACCCAGGCATATGCCCTGACTGGGAATCAAACCTGTGATGCTTTGGTTTGCAGCCCACGCTCAATCCACTGAGCTATGCCAGCCAGGGAGACTGGCTATCTCTTGGTCATTCAAAAGGATGAGCCTTGGGGCATTGATCTGTTTTAATGTTTGAGACATTTCTCTCTCTCTCTCTCTCTCTCTCTCTCTCTTTTTTTTTTTTTTTGGTCTGGTCGCTCCTGTTACAGTGAGGGGCAGAGCCTTAGGTGTTTTCCCGGGCTGGGCACCCCAGTCACTAGACTGTGACATTGCACGTGGGGGTGGGGCCAGGGGCAGGGGCAGGATGGAACAATGGTGGCAGCTTTGCTGTCCTGGGACCTCAGTCCCTTCCCTGGGATCCTGGGCTGCACGCTCTGCCTTGGTCCACAAACGCTGCCTCACTGGGTCCGCCACCTGCCGCTTGCACACTCAGGGTCCACCTGCTGTGATTGTGTGTGCCCCGGATGCCCTACGCACTCCCAGTTGCCTTATGTGCCCAGCTCTCCCTGTTCTTCAAGCCACAACCTGTGCCCAGCTGCTCCTCTCTGCCCCTCCTACCAGTCTGGATGAATGGGTCTACTTCAGCTTCATGGCTGTTCGACTTCCATTCAGATAAATTTTTCTGTCAGTTCTGGGTGTTATTCTGCCTCTAAATTGTTGTTGTTCTAATCTTGGTTGTGCGTGGAGGTACAGTGCATCCACCTATGCCTCCATCTTGCTGGAAGTCCTTGTATAGCACCCATTTATGATAAAAACAATCAGCAAAGTGAGAGGAGAGGGAGCATTCCTTAATATAATTAAGGCCTTATACCAAAGACCTACAGCCAACATCCACCATACACCATGGGCAAAAACTGAAAGCTTTCCCACTAAGATCAGGAACAAGACAAGGATGTCTGCTTTCACCATTTCTATTCAACAAGGTATTGGAAGTTTTAGTCACACTGACCAGATATGAAAAAGAAGGAAAAGGCATCCAAATTGGAAAAGAAGAAGTAAAACTGTCACTGTTTGTAGATGATATGATAGTGTACATAGAAAACCCTTTAGACTCCACAAAATATCCCCACTTGAGCTAATGAACAAACTTGGCAAAACAGCAGGGTTCCAAGTCAATATTCAGAAATCAAAGGCATTTTTCTACACCAACAATGAAAGATCAGAATTAGAAATCAGGAAAAAAACATTTCCTATAGCAATAAGAAAAAAAATATCTAGGAATAATCCTTACCAAGTAGATGAAATATCTCTACTCAGAAAACTACACAGCACTGAAGAAAGCTATTAAGGAAGACATAACTAAATGGAAGCACATACCATGTTCATGGATTGGAATAATCAATATCAGCAAATTGTCCATATTACCCAAAAGAATTTATAGATTCAATGCAATCCCTATTAGAATACCAATGATGTATTCACATATACAGAACAAACATTTCAGAAATTTATATGGAACCATAAATGACCCCAAATAGCTGCAACAACTTTGAGAAAGAAGAACAAAGTGGGGGTGGGATCAGAATACATGACATCAAACTATATGACATGGCCTCAAACATCAAAACAGTCTGGTACTGGCATAAGGACAGACACACAGATCAATGGAACAGAATAGAGAGCCCAGAAATAAAATGAAATCTCTATGGTCAATAAATAATCAAGAAAAGGGTCAGAAATATAAAATAGACTAAAAATAGCCTCTTCGACAAATGGTATTGGGAGATCTGGATAGCTGCATGCAAAAGAAAGAAAGAAAGAAAGAAAGAAAGAAAGAAAGAAAGAAAGAAAGAAAGAAAGAAACTTGATCACCAAGTTAACCCACATACGAAAAAAAAAAAAAAACCCAAAACCAACCAACCTCAAGAAGATGCAGAGAAGACTTAAAAACAAGTCGTGATACCATAAGAGTCCTAGAGGAGAATGTAGGCAGGAAAATCTGACCTTCCATACAGTAATATTTTCACCGATATGTCCCTTAGAACATAGGACATAAATGAAGAAGTTAACAAATAGCACTTCATCAAAATAAAAAGTTTCTGCATAGCTACAGAAAACACCAGCAAAATGAAAAGGGAGCCAACCATATGGGAAAATATATTTGTAAATCATACCTTGGACAAGGGTTTGATCTCCAAAAATATATAAAGAACTCACACAACCCCACTCCAGGAAGACCAACAATCTAATTAAAAATGGGCAAAGGACTTGAACAGACACTTCTCTGAGAAGGACATACAGAGGGCCCAGAGACATATGAAAAGATGCTAAGCATCACTAGCCATCAGAGAGGTGTAAATTAAAGCCACAATGAGATACCACTTCACACTAGTCAGAGTGACCATCATATCCAAATCAAAAAACAAGTGCTGGCAAGGCTGTGGAGAAAAGGGAACCCTAGTACACTGTTGGTGGGAATGCAGACTGGTGCAGCCACTATGGAAAATAGTATGGAATTTCCTCAGACAACTAAAAATGGAACTGCCTTTTGACCCTGCAATTTCACTGCTGGGATTATACCCTAGGAATCTGAAACCTGAAACACCAATTCAAAAGAACTTATGCACCCCAGTGTTCATAGCAGCACAATTTATAACAGCCAAGTGCTAGAAACAGCCTAGGTGCCAGTCCATAAATGAGTGGTTCAAAAAGCTGTTGAACATTTACACGATGGAATACTAAACAGCAGATAGAAAGGAGCTCCTACCCTTTGTGATAGCAAGGATGGTACTGGAGAACATTATGCTAAGTGAAATAAGCCAGGTGGTGAAATACAAATACTGTATGATATCATCTGTAAGTGGAGCCTAAGCAGCAAAAAACCAAGCAAGCAATATACAATCAGACACATAGCAATAAAGAACAACATGATAGTAACCAGAAAGAGGTTTGAGGAGATAAGGGGGGGGGGGGGGAGAGGAAAGGGAAAGTTCGTCAAAAAACCTGTGTAAAGGATACATGGAGAAAACCAAAGGGTGGTAGGATTGAGGGCGGGAGGTGAGGATGGCTGGTGTTGGGAAGAGTCATGTTGTGAAAGTGTAAACAGTACTTGTAAATGGTACTTGAACAATTAAAAAGAGAGAAAAAAAATAAAGTTATTGGTGAAAAAGAAAAATGTGTCTTTTATTTTATTTTAATAATGAATAAACATTTCTGACAACCCAATAGTTTACTGACTTACATGTCCACCTTTCAACATTTTTTTAGATGTTTAATTGGATGAATTCTAAGTTCTTAGTGAAGGGACGTGAAATCATCAGAAACCCCAAATTATATGTTCCTCTGCCTGAGATAGAGTCACTGTGTCATGAAAGAATCCTTCAGGTAATGTGGCAAAATAGTTCAGTTGTAAATCAAAGTAAAGTATGTAAGAGGAGACAATTTCATTAATCTTGTAATTTAAGAATTTCCATAATATTTGTGAGAATGAGAGATCAATTTATAATTATATTTTATCATTTCACTTATATGACACTTAATATTTAGGCAAACTCACCTTCCAAGGCACTAAGAAAGTTAAAATTCCATACTACCAAATAAAAACATAACTTACCTAGTACTTCGCTATAAAATTGATCCCAGTCCTCATGAAACATTTGAAACCAGAAGTCAAAATAAAGCACATACAACATATTTTTTACCCTCTCGATGAATGTCATTTGATCACTTAATTCTGACAAGATAATAGGTACGTAGGATGGAGGGAATGGAAGTCCTCCACTCTGCTTTTCAACTGCAAAGCCAGGAAAGAAGCGGAGACTGTACACAAGAGGTATGTTAAGTAGCTCAGCCAGCAGTTCCCCACAGGGTCCCACAGGATCTGCAAGAACGACATCAAACTTTTCTTGCTGGAGTTTTGTCATAAGTTCCTTGTTCAAAACTGCACTTTTACAGAGCTTTAGAATAAAATCAGTGTATTCCAAAAGGACTTCTTCCATTAGTGAAAAATAAGTCCAAAATGTATCTTTAGGTACATATGTCCATTTAGAGATCAGATGCATGAGAAGTTTCTGAAAATCATCTTTTTTAAAAGATGTAGGATAAATCTCAAATTTAATGGCAGATGGTTTGTTGGGATCAACAAGAATTGAAGCTGCATGTGTCAGAACAGTCACTTCATGACCTCTCTGGACAAGTTCATCTAGGATGGTCTTCATATTGATCCAATGGCTGTATTCAGTGGGCCACACCAGCACCTTTCCACAACCCCCAGGGCTGAATTGACAACTCAGCTGTAGCAGCAGAAGAACTGAAATCCATTTCATAGGCATCCTGCTGGAACACATGCTTGCTTCCAAACTACTGATCCCTTTTGTCATTGCTCATGTTTATCTAAGGAGCTGTTTATATTTTAACTTCCTAATCAATCTGGAAGTTAAAATATAACACCTACACCTCAGAGTAAGTATAGCATCCTCATATAAATATCAGAGCACTCACAGAGAAGTTGGAAAAGCTAATGTAGATGATCTTGTTTTTAAACAAGTGGATTTAATATTTGTTCTATGATTATAAGTGCTAACAATGACCTTTTGTGTGTTAGTGTGTCATTTCTACTTAAAGACTCTTTCATAAGTAGAAAAGGAAAGGGCATAACCAGAAATATGGAAATACAAGAAAAGAAAATAATCACAGGTACATTTAATAAATACAGCAAATCTGATATTTAAAAATCTAGTATGAAGGTCAAAAGAATAAATGTATATAACCCAACTAAACATACAATAATTAGTTAGAGGATGCACAACTCAGAAATATCTAAAAGATGATGTCAATAAGAAAATGTGGAAGAGAAAGTAAACAATAATTCTTACAGAATATATTTGAACTTAAATGCATACTAGTTTAAAATGGACTGCTATAGATATAGAAGGGTATACATAAACTTTGTGATGAATACAAAACAAAACCCTAAAAAAAGGATACAAAGAACAAAGAAAGGAATACATGCAAAGAAATACAGACAACCATCAAACTGCAAAGGAAGAGATTAAGAGAAGAAGAGAAGAACAGAGGATTACTATAACAACAAAAATGATTAACAAAATGGCAATGGGTACATAGCTATAAATGATTACTTTAAATTTAAATGTATCTTATAGTCCAAAAAAAGGCGTGGTGTACACTGGGTGGTGTGGCTCAGTTGGTTGGAGCATTGTCCCATAGACCAAAAGTTTGTAGGTTTGATTCCTAGTCATGGCACATACCCAGGTTGCAAGTTCCATTCTCAGTTGAAGCACATAGGAGGAGGCAACTGGCTAATATTTCTCTTTCACATTGATGTTTCTCTTTCTCTCTCTCCCTCTTTCTCTCCCTTTTTGTCTCTCTAAAAGCAATAAAAAGTGTCCTTGGGTGAGAATAAATGTTTTTTCAAAGACATAGTGCAACTGAATGGATTAAAAACACTTGCTTCATCAATATGCTGCTTATAAGAGACACTGCAAATTCAGACACAAAGCCAGAAAATGGAGAGATGAAAAAAGATATTCCATGTAAACAGAAATAAAAACAGAGCTGAGGTAGCATTGCTTATAACAGACTAAGTAGATTTTGAAAAAAAAATTATATAAAGGCAAAGGACATCACATAATTATAAAGTGGTCAACTGAAGTAGAGAATGTAGCATTTGTAAATATCAATACACCCAACATAGGAATATCTGAATATATAAAGCAATTATTAATGAGCATCAAGTGAGATATCCAAAGTAATACTATAATAGTAGGATATTTATACCAAATTACATCAATTGGTAGATCATCCAGTTAGAAAATTAATAAACAAAGAATGGCTTAAAATGTCACTTTAGATCAGATTGACGTAATACATGTTTATGGAACATTTCATCCACAAAATAAACAGCAAATTTTATTCAAGTGCCCAGAGAACATTGTTTATAATAGAGCACATACTAGGCCATAAAACGAGCCTCAAAACATTTCCCTTGGCTGAAATTATATCGAGCATTTCTTCTGATTACAATGGCATAAAAGTAGACATCAACTACAGGAAGGAAACTGGAATGAACACCTGAAAACTAAGCAACATGCTACTGAACAACTAATGGATCACAAGCAAATCAGACAAGAAATCCAAAGCACCATATAATAAATCTAAATGAAAACAGTTTTTGAAAATTTATGGGATGAAGCAAAGCAGTTGTAAGAGGGCAGTTCAAAGCATACAGGCGGACCTCAGGAAACAAGAAAAATCCCAAATAAAAAATCCTGCTTTACATCTAATGGAACTAGAAAAAGAACAGATGAAACCTCGAGTAAACAGAAGGAAGGAAATAGTTATGATCAGAGCAAAAGTAAATGAAAAAGAAAAAACCTATTGAAAGAACAATAAAACTAAGGGATGTTTCTTTTAAAGAAACAAAAGTGGTAAATATACAGCCAAATTCATCAAGAAAGGATGAACAAATAAATAAAATCATCAAAGAGAGAGGAGCAGTTACAATTGACACCACGGAAATACAAAGACCCACTAACGGATATTACAATTAGATGCTAAGAAACCCAACAATCTAGAAGAAACTGGTGAATTTGTTAAAGTATGTAACATTCCAATGCTGAACAAGAAGAAATACAAAATTTACATAGATTCATTACTAGCAATGAAATTGAAGCAGCATTAGTTGGGCTTCTGGTCAAGATTGTGGCATAGGTAAATGTGGTACCTAATTCTCTGACAGCCACATGAAAGTAATTTACAGAGCAACCATCATTCATTAACCTGTGAAATGTAGCTGAACAGAAGAGACCTACAACTAAGGATATAAAGAAGAAACAACAACAAGACTAGTCAGGGGCAGACACAAGGAATGGGCTGCTCTCACACTCACATGTGGCAGATAAAATTTGGGAGGGATATCTCAAGCTGCAGAAGTCTCCCCTGAGGAGCGAGTGGTCTTAGTGCCACACCAGGACCCCAGTCCAGGGTGCCAGTGTCAGGAAGACAAGTCTCCATAACCTCTGGCTGCAAAAACTAGTGAGGACTATTGCTGAGTGAGACAGAACACTCCTGGAATTCAGGTATTCATCTTAAAGGGCCAACTCACAAACTTACTTGTATTCACTCTCTCTGAGCTCCAACACTGGGATAGCAGCAGCTCACAAGGCACCAGGGACATCCAGGGAGAAGCTGAAGTGTCTGGCATTAGGGTGAGAGCTGGAAGGGCATCTTTCTCCTAGACAGAATTGCTGTCAAAGGCCATTGTTCCTTTTCTGTGCCTTCTCCCCAGAGCCAGCAGGCAGGTACCATATCTGAGTCTCCATCAATCTTGCTAACAAACACTCTTAGCCTTGGCCTGGTGATTCCTTGAGACCAAGCCCATCCCAAGCCCTTTTCAATGGCTTTCCCTTACTAACAGCCTGTCCTGATTCATGCTTCTGACTATCCTAAAATTTCTCAGATGAGCAGCATCTGTCCTTGGTGTGTTTTATATAACTTGTTAAGTGGACCCATGCTGGACACTAGGAGCAGCTGGTCTTGGTTCACAGCTTGGCCTCTCTGGGCCACCTCCAAGCCCAGCATCAGTTCCAGCCATCTACATAGTCCTTCATCCCAGCCAGAACACAGGCAGTGATGACCTTGGCCTGCATCTCCTAGGAGGACCCAGAGCCAGTGCACCTGGTGGAGAGCTTCAGGCCACAGTGGAGCATTGCCAAACCATCTCCACAAGTGAGACACTGAAGGGGTGGCCTCAGCAGACACCAGAGCCCAATTGAAGTAAATCCTGCTTCCTGAGTGGGCCCCTGCACAGCTAACCCTTAATGGGGGTAGTAACCAGTCCTTGTAGTCAATCAGCCTTGGGGTAAATATCTTCAATTAGCGTGACATCAGCAATCACATATCAACTTCAATAGGAGGGTGTACACATTTCACACAGGAGGGTGGACCTGGAGTGCCCAACCCAGGTAAATGTAGAGGCTGTGTCACTGGACCTCAAAGGATACCTACTATATAAGACCACTTTATCAAGCCTGGGAGATATAGAAGCTCTACATAATATATGGAAACAAAGACAGGGATGCCATAATGAGGAGACAAAGATGGATGTACCAATAAAAAATGGAAAGAAGTCCAGAAAATATACTAAACAAAATGGGGACTAATAATTTACCAGATGCAAAGTTCAAAACAATGTTTATATGGATGCTCAGGAAACTTAGGAAAAGAGAGTACAAACTTAGTGGCAACTTCCTCAAAGAGTAGGAACATAAAAATAAAACTAGAAAATATAAAAAATAACCAGTTAGAATAAAGAATATACTAACTAAAATGAAGAATACATTATAAGGAATGAAGAGTAGAGAAGATTAAGCAGAAGATCAAATCAGAGGTTCGGAAAACAAGAAAGAAGAAAACACCCAATCAGAACAGCACAAAAAAAAAGAATTTAGAAAAATGAGATTAGTATAAGGAACATCTCAGAAAATGTCAAGCACACAAACATTTATATGATGTGGGTGCCTGAAGAGAAAAGAGAGAGCAGTGAATTGAAATCTTGTGTGAAAAAATAACAGAAATCTTCCCTAAAGTAATGAAGGAAAGAGACAAACATATTAAGTCCAGGAAGTGCAGAAAGTTCCCAACAGGATGAATCCAAAGAGGCCCACCCCAAACACATCATAATTAAAATCCCAAAGTTGAAAGACAGAGACAATCTGAAAGGTAGAAGTACAAAAGCAGGTATTTATATGCAGGGGAGCTCACATAAGATTCTGACCTGATTTCTCAACAGAAAGTTTACAGACCAGAAGGGATTGATACGAACTATTCAAAGTAATGAAAAACAAAGACTGCCAACAAAGAGTACTCTACACAACTAAGCTATCCTTTAGAACCAAAGGAGGTATAAAGAGCTTCCCAAACAAGAATAAGATAAAAGAGTGCATTACCACCAAATCAGTATTACCTGAAATGTTAGAGTCTTCTTTAAGAAGAAGAGAAATATATCAGGTGGGAGGGGCTTGAAGAGATGAGTATAAAAGTTGAAGGAATTTAAAAGTATAAAAGTATAAATTGGTAGACACAGAATAGCCATGGAAATGTAAAATAGAGCAGAAGCAATATAGTCAATATCCTAATAAATATATGCAGTGTCAGATGTGTATGGGCTTTACTTGGGTTCTTAGTAAGTTACATAATATCTAATTACTGGGGGTTGTACATCTGAAACTAATGCAATATCGCATGTCAACTGTAATTACAAAAGAGAAAATATTGTCAGAAAAAGAAAGAAATTGAAGTAGTAATAAATACTCTCTACAAACAAAAGCCCATGACCAGATGGCTTCACAGGTTATTCTACCAAACTTTTAAAGAAGAATTAATACCTGTTCTTAAAGTTTTTTAAAAATTGAAGAGGGAAGAATACTGTTAATCTTATACTATGAAGCCAGCATTACTCTGATACAAGAAACAGACACAAACATTAAAAAGAATAGAAATTATAGGCCAATGTCCTTCATAAACATAGACATAAAAATTCTTTACAACATTGTTTCAGAAGGATTATACACCATGCCCAAGTGGGATTTATCTCAGAGATGCAAGATTGATTCAACTATAGTAAGTCAATCAGCATGGTACATCTCAATAACAATAAAAGATATAAATCATATGATCATCTCAAAAGATGCAGGTAAAGCATTTGACAAAATTCAACATCCTTTTAAAATAAAAAAACTCTCAGCAAAGTTAGCATATAAGGCATGTATCTCAACATAGTAAAGGCCATAGATGACAAACCCCCAGCTAACATCATATTCAATGGTGAAAAGTTGAAAGCTGTTCCTATAAGATTAAGAACAAGGGGGATCTAAGATGCCGTCAGAGTAGGAAGGAGCAGATTTGGCTTTCCTCTGCTCAGGGGAGAAAATCCTGACTGATCTGTGGAGTAGAAAGGCAAGCAACCAACATATTTCAGCATTTTTGAAAACAGAGGACCAAGGATTGTGGCAGAACCGAAAGAACAAAGAACGGATCCTAAGGGGAGTGCTGCAACAAGGTAGGGTCCCAGGACAAGCGTGTGGTCCCGGGGCTGCAGCCCCAGGCCCGGGGACCGCTGCTGGGTTTACCATAGGGTTCTCGGGAGAGAGCCAGGTCAACTGCTCCCTCCCCAGCCGAGCAAGGTCTGAGCGGCACTGGGAGTAATCCAGGTGCTGGCAAACACACCAGGGTGGTGAGCAGCTTTGGGGGCGGTGGACACCAGAGCCGAGTCGCGTGGCAGACCCGGACTCCCACGGTCACCGGTCTGGCTGGAGCTTTGGCGGTGAGAGAAGCCAGGCCACTGTGGGGAGCGTCGGGCTCGAACGGAGGAATTTCTCAAGAGGAAGGAGTGAATAGACACAGACACTGGGGAATTCTCCTAAAGTGATCAGTGGCTCTAGCCTGTCTGCTCCCCAGCTGTGAGTGTGCAGGCCCGGGTGCGCAGGCACGGGCGGGCGGCGCAGGCAGAGGAAGGGCCAAGCCCGCCTACGGGAGCACCGGTGCAGGAGCACGCCTGCAAGGAGAGCATCCCTGCACCCCAGCCCACATCAGTATCCCTGGGGAAAGACCTGATTCCCACACCCAGGGCCCAAAGCTGAGGAGCCAGTGCGAACTCCACTGGCCAAGGAAGAAAAGCCAAACAAATCATCCTTCAGCCTGTCTCAAACAGCAAGAGCAGAAAAACCGGTTTGGCCACTTTGAAATCAAGAGACTTTTTAATTTGATTCTATTTTTTAACAATTTTTAATTTTTTAATTTTTATTGTTTCTATTCTCTTTTGATTTCTTTTTCCTCTCCTACCTGATTTCTTGTTTTATTCCATCCTCCTTCCTGTCCTCCAATTTTATCTCTTCTTCCTTCCTTCGTCTGCCTTTTCTATTTTTTACTTTTTAAAATTTTTTCCTAAATACCTACAAGTGAGACAAAATCCTGGATCTGTGAAAAGACCAAAGTTGAACCGAAAGAAGGGGCATCACAACAGCTGGGACAGTGAGATAAATGTCACTCTGCTATTACAGAGAACCTGCAAGTTATTGCATATTTGTATTATTATTATTTTTCCAGTGTTCCTACATCTTTTTTTTTAACAGTATTTTTATATCCCTCTTATTTTTGTATAGCCTGCTTTGCTAGGTTGGATATATTGTATGTCCTGACAGCTTTCCCATGATATCTCTTTCTATACTGTATTACTAATCTACTATCCATTAACTCACCTGTGTCCCATCAGCACACTACTCGATGTTCTGTACTCCCTATTCTTGTTACCTAGATCTCATAGACTCTGCCATATGAATGTTGCCATAATATTATTGTAAATAACTGCTATTCCATGCAATTGTAA
Source organism: Phyllostomus discolor (assembly GCF_004126475.2). NCBI lineage: Eukaryota > Metazoa > Chordata > Mammalia > Chiroptera > Phyllostomidae > Phyllostomus > Phyllostomus discolor. The sequence goes on from NC_040903.2 coordinate 42,408,966, forward strand.
TTACTTCACAACACCCCCCCAACCAGATCTTAGCCCATTTGAAAGTTTCCTGAACTCTATTACTGTAGTGGTTAACTGTATTCTCTCACACACTACACCTATTTACTATCCTTTACTCTCACCTACCTCAGAACCTGACCTCCCACAACCTCTCTGCTTTATAGATCCAACTCACAATCCTTCCTCCCCCAACAAGAGTCTTATCTTCTTTCCATCCTTTCTAAAAAATCAGCTAGCTGGGTGGAAGATCACGGTTAACACTATACATAGTCAAGGATCTCCTATATCTTCCCTACTTGCTACTACTGTAAAGAGCATAGAATTCTCTGTTGCTGTCTTAAACCATTTTGCCTTCCCCCTCCAACTGATGACAAAAAAGAATAGGTGGAGGAGGTCAACACCAGGATACCCACTGGAAGAGGAAACCCAACAACAAAGGAACCACTAACAGATAACAGCAGAAGAAGGTGAAGGAGGGAGTAGTAACCACACAAACCTCAATCCAGGACTTATCTGGAAATACAACTAAACAGTAGAGACAGTACCCAATACAAACAACTGAACAAGATTTCTTTAAACCTTGTACACACAGAAGAACCAGCTTCAACACAACCTGCCCTCACCAGCACAACAAAATACAGGAGGTGGTGGACAGAGTGACCCACATTTAACCAGCTGGTGGGAAGGAACCACCAAAGAAAGACTCCACAACAATCAAAACCCAAAGGCAAACACAAAGCCAACTTAAACGACAGCCCAAGATCAGTGAGCTTGGGGGGTGAAGGAAACAGCACCACTGAATCTCACTGCTATTCTACTAAAGAAGTTCACAACATAAACCCAGGGAGCCAGAACAGATCAATATAAGAAGCTGAGGCAAACAAGAAGAGTCTCACAAACAATGGGAAGACAAAGAAATAATCCCCAAATCAAAGGAAAGGAGGAAGCCTCAAAAAGAATGCTAAATGAAATAGAGGCAATTCAACTATCAGATATTGAGTTCAAAGCAATGATTGTCAGGAAGTTCAATGAGCTCACAATGAGCTACCAGAAACTACAGGGAAGCTACAATGAACTCAATGAAAACTACTTCAGCATAAAAAAGGAAATAGAAACTCTCAACAAGGGCCAAGAGGAAATGAAGAATACAATTTCTGAACTGAAGAACACAGTAGAAGGAATGAAAAGCAGGATCGATGAAGCAGAAGATCGGATCAGCAAGCTAGAGGACAAAATAGAAGAAAACACCCAGAAAGAGCAAGAAAAGGAAAAGAGGCTCAGAAAAAATGAAGAGGGATTAAGAGAAATGCAAGACAATATGAAACGTAATAATATCTGTATAATAGGGATACAAGAAGGAGAAGAAGAAGAACAAGGGATAGAAAACCTAATTGAACAAGTGATGATGGAAAACTTCCCTAATTTGATGAGAGAAAAAGTCACACAAATCCAGAAAACACAGAGAGTCCCAAGCAAGAGGAACCCAAAGAGGCCCACCTCAAGAAACATCATGATTAAAATTGCAAAATTTCAAGACAAAGAGAGAATCTTAAAGGCAGCAAGGGAGAAAAAGGAAGTAACATACAAGGGGGCCCCAATAAGGCTAACAGCTGACTTCTCAATGGAAACACTGCAAGCCAGAAGAGAATGGCAAGAAATAATCCAAGTCATGAGAACCAGAGGCTTGCAACCACGACTACTTTACCCAGCAAGTCTCTCAATTAAGATAGAAGGCCAAATAAGAAGCTTCTCAGACAAAAGAAATCTAAGAGAATACACATCCACTAAACCAGCTCTGCAAGAGATGCTGAAGGGACTGCTTTAAGGAAAGAAAGGAAAAGAGAGAGTTAGGGAGGATCACACGTACATAAAAGGCAATGAATAAGTACCTATCAATAATAACATTAAACGTAAATGGATTAAATGCTCCAATCAAAAGACATAGAATAGCTGACTGGATAAGAAAACATGAAACACACATATGCTGTCTACAAGAGACCCACCTCAGGATAAAAGATCTGCAAAGACTGAAAGTGAAGGGCTGGAAATAAAGTTGCTAAGCAAATGGACAGGAAAAAAAAGCCAGGGTAGCAATACTCATATCTGACAAAATAGACTTCCAAAGAAGGTCCATAAAGAGAGACCCAGAAGGTCATTTCATAATACTCAAGGGAAGAATTCACCAAGAAGACAGAAATATTATAAATATATATGCACCCAACATAGGAGCACCCAAATACATAAAGAAAATCTTAAAGGACTTCAAGAAAGATATGGACAGCAACACAATTATTGTGGGGGATTTTAACACCCCTCTATCAAAAATGGACAGATCTTCCAAACAAAATATCAACAAAGATATTGTGGCATTGAACAATACCCTAGACGAACGGGCTTTACTGATATTTACAGAACACTCCATACCAAAGAAGCTAAATACACATTTTTTTCAAATGTACATGGAACATTTTCAAAGATTGACCACATGATAGGACACAAAACAAGCCTCAACAATTTCAAAAAAATTGAAATCATACCAAGCAATTTCTCGGATCACAAGGGACTGAAACTAGAAACCAACCCCAAGGAAAAAAACCCAAAACACTCAAATTCATGGAGATTAAACAGCATGCTATTAAACAATGAATGGGTCAAGAATGATATTAGGGAAGAAATCAAACGGTTTTTGCAAACAAATGAAAACGAACTTACAACAATCCAAAACGTATGGGACGCAGCCAAGGCAGTCCTGAGAGGGAAGTTCATAGCAATACAGGCACACCTAAAAAAGTTAGAAACATTTCAAACAAACAACCTAACCCTACGTCTATAAGAACTCGGGGAACAACAACAAAGACAGCCCAGAGCAAGCAGAAGGAAGGAAATAACCAAGATCAGAGCAGAATTAAATGACATAGACACTAAAAGCACAGTTCTAAAGATCAATGAATCCAAGAGTTGGCTCTTTGAAAAGATAAACAAAATCGACAAGCCTTTAAGCAGACTCATCAAGAAAAAAAGAGAGAAAACCCAAATAAACACAATCAGAAATGAAAGAGGAGAGATTACAACACATACCACAGAAATACAAAGGATTGTAAGAAATTATTACAAAGAGCTGTATGCCAAGAAATTTGAAAACCTAGATGAAATGGACAAAATTCTAGAAAAATATAACCTTCCAAAACTCAATAAAATGGAAGCAGAAAGCCTGCACAAACCAATAACAGCAAAAGAAATTGAAGCAGTAATCAAAAAACTCCCAACACACAAAAGCCCTGGACCAGATGGTTTCATAGGAGAATTCTACAAAGCGTTTAAGGAAGAACTAACACCTATCCTTCACAGACTATTTCAAAAAATCCAAAAAGATGGAAGACTCCCAAACTCTTTTTATGATGCCAACATCATCTTAATTCCAAAACCAGATAAAGACACAACAAAGAAAGAAAACTACTGGCCAATATCGCTGATGAACATTGACGCAAAAATCCTCAACAAGATACTGGCAAACCGCATCCAACAGTACATTAAGAAGATCATACACCATGATCAAGTGGGATTCATTCCAGGTATGCAAGGATGGTACAATATTCATAAATCAGTAAATGTAATACATCACATAAACAAAAGCAAAGACAAAAACCACATGATCATATCAATAGATGCAGAAAAAGCATTTGATAAGGTACAGCACCCATTTATGATAAAAACACTGTGTAAAGTGGGAAGAGAGGGAGCATTCCTCAACATAATAAAGGCCATATATGAGAAACCTACAGCCAACATTATACTCAAGGGGCAAAAATTAAAATCTTTTCCACTAAGATCAGGAACAAGACAAAGATGTCCACTTTCACCACTTTTATTCAATATAGTACTGGAAGTTCTAGCCAGAGCAATCAGACAAGAAAAAGGAATAAAAGGAATCCAAATCGGAAGGGATGAAACAAAACTGTCACTGTTTGCAGATGACATGATAGTGTACATAGAAAATCCTATAGACTCCACCAAAAAACTGCTTGACCTAATAAATGAATTTGGTAAAACAGCGGGATATAAAGTCAATATGCAGAAATCTAAGGCATTTCTGTACATGAACAATGAAACAGCAGAAGCAGAAATCAAGAAAAAAATCCCATTTGAAATAGCAAAAAGAAAAATAAAATTCCTAGGAATAAACCTAACCAAAGAGGTAAAAGACCTGTGTTCAGAAAACTACATAACACTGAGGAGAGAAATCAAGGAAGACACAAACAAATGGAAACATATACCATTTTCATGGATTGGAAGAATTAATATCATTAAAATGTCCATACTACCAAAAGCAATTTACACATTCAATGCAATACCTATTAAAGTACCAATGGCATATTTCACAGACATAGATCAAACACTTCAACAATTTATATGGAACCATAAACGACCCCGAATAGCTGCTGCAATTTTGAGAAAGAAGAGTAAAGCAGGAGGGATCACAATACCTGACACTAAACTATACTACTAGGCCACTGTAATCAAAACAGCATGGTACTGGCATAAAAACAGGCACATAGACCAATGGAACAGAACAGAGAGCCCAGAAATAAACCCAAGCCTCTACGGTCAATTAATAGTTGACAAAGGAAGCAGCAACATAAAATGGAATAAAAATAGCCTCTTCAATAAATGGTGTTGGGAAAACTGGACAGCTACGTGCAAAAAAATGAAACTCGAACACCAACTTACACCTTATACAAAAATAAATTCAAGGTGGATAAAAGACTTAAATATAAAGCGTGACACCATTAAAGTCCTAGAAGAGAACGTAGGTAGGAAAATCTCAGATATTTTACACAGAAACTTTTTTACTGACTTGTCTCCTAGAGCAAGGGACATAAAGGAAAGAATAAGCAAATGGGACCTCATCAAAATTAAAAGCTTTTGCACAGCTAAGGAAAACAGTATCAAAATAAAAAGAGAACCAACTGTATGGGAAAACATATTTGCCAATGATACCTCAGACAAGGGTTTAGTCTCCAAAATATATAAAGAACTTACATGACTCCACTCTAAGAAGACAAGTAACCCAATTAAAAAATGGGCAAAGGAGTTGAACAGACACTTCTCCAAGGAGGACATACAGAAAATCCAAAGACACATGAAGCGATGCTCAATATTGCTAGCTATCAGAGAGATGAAGATTAAAACCACAATGAGTAACCACTTCACACCAGTCAGAATGGCCATCATAAACAAAGCAACAAACAAGTGTTTGAGAGGCTGTGGAGAAAGGGGGTCCCTAGTGCATTGTTGGTGGGACTGCAGACTGGTACAACCACTATGGAAAGCAGTTTGGAACTTCCTCAGAAAACTAAAAATGGATCTGCCTTTTGACCCAGCAATTCCATTGCTGGGACTCTATCCTAAGAACACTAAAACACCAATACAAAAGAACCTTTGCACCCCGATGTTCATAGCAGCACAATTTACAATAGCTAGATGCTGGAAGCAACCTAGATGCCCATCAGTAAATGAATGGATCAAAAAACTATGGTACATTTACACAATGGAATTCTATGCAGCAGAAAGAAAGAAGGAGCTCATACCCTTTGCAACAGCATGGATGGAGCTGGAAAGCATTATGCTAAGTGAAACAAGCCAGGCAGTGAAAGACAAATACCACATGATATCACCTTTAACAGGAATCTAAACAACAAAACAAAACAAAACAAAAAACTAGCAAAATATAACCAAAGACACTGAAATAGGGGATAGTCTGACAGTGGCCAGAGGGGAGAGAAGAGGGAATTTCAGGGGGTAATGGGTAGGGTTTACAGGAACAAATTTGGAGGACACATGGACAAAAACTAGAGGTGGGGGGTAATGGGGGGAAGGGGGGAGGGTTGGGTGGGTGGGCTTGAATGGGAGTAGGAGGGAGACACTGTTGTTCACTGTACTTGAACAATGATTAAAATAAAATTAAAAAGAAAAGAAAAGAAAATTTTAAAAAAAAAGATTAAGAGCAAGACAAGGATTCCCACTATCAGAACTTCTGCTTAATGTAGCATTGAAAGTACTAGCACAGCAATTGTAAGAAAAAGAAAGGAGAGGAACCCAAATCAGAAATGAAGAAGTAAAAAATCTCATTATTTGAGGGTGACATAATGCTATATATATAGAAAACCCAAAAGATGCCAATACAAAACTACTAAAACTAATAAATCAATTTTGTGAAGTTGCAGAATACAGAATCATTACATAAAAATCTATTGCATTTCTATAGACCAATAATAAACAATTAGCCTGCTTAATATGAATGTTTAGAATGTAATAAGCAATTACAATGTACAACCCAGTTGGGCCACCTGGCTAGAGTGACATATACTACTTTTACATTGGTGGGTCTAGGGTGTTAACAGTTTACAATGAACATGACAGCAATGCCAATGATGGGATTCTGCGGCTTCTGCTCTGGAGCAGTGATTGTTCCCTGCAGGGTCTCGAAAAAGGAAATTAAACTGACATCTCAAAGGTATGTTACCATAGATGGAAAAAGACCATAGACAGTCTCAATTAAGGTAAAGATTGACCTTTGTCAAGAAAGATACTGGACTAGGACATGACTACCTGCCATGACTCCCTTTAGTTAGGAAGTGTTAATTTCAAACCATCCTATGTGATTAGTTTTGGTCTCTGAGTTGGTAAGGCCTTCCATACAGGCCTTCCCTGAGCTTGTCAGGTTTGGTGTGTGGACCCTCTTTGTCCACACTATCTAGAAGAGTATGTGGAAGATTGGGGTATTTCTTTCTAAAGTATTTGTGAATATTCACTGGTGAAAGCATCTGTGTTAGGAATTTTTTTTTATGTCAGTTCTAGTAGTTTTAATGAGGACTCAATTGAAAGTTTTAATAGTTTTTCACAAAGATTCAATTTCTTTAATGGGTATTATTTGGCAAATCAAAATTTCTATTTCTGCTTATTCTTGTGTCACTTTGTATAGATTGTGTTTTATACTGATTTTTTTCACTATAGAGAATTTTGTTTAATCATTACACCTAATACACTGTTAAGAAAAGTTTTGATGCCTGATGGCTCTGTTATTTATTATTTCTGATGTTGGTAATTTGTACTGCTCTATTTCTTTCTTGATCCAAATACCCGTTTATTTATTTGGTCTGTTGAGACACAGTGTTTGGACTCATAGATCATCTTCATTGTGTTTGTAATATATTAATTCATTTCCCCTTTAATATTAATTCCTTCTACTTTGGTTAAATTTGCTGTTGTTTTTCTAAGATCTTGCCAGCTTTTCTAATGCCAGCTTAGTTCACTGTGTTTTAGTCTTTTTACTTTTTAAATCTATGTGCATTTTAGGCTCTAAATTTCCTTTGAAATACAGCACAAACCTTGATACATTTAATTTTTATGATCATCAATTAAATGTGTTAAAATGTCCATGATGATATCTTCATTGACTCTGACTTATTTGTCAAAAAATTATTTAACTTTTCAAATTTGCTGAGTCTTGGTTTATGGGTGGTAACCATGTGGTCAATGTTGGTATCTTCTGATATATGCTTTTGACAAATGTGTATTCCCAGTTTTGTATCTATCTATCAATGTAGCTTGCCAAAGACTATGAAGGGGCATGGAAAGTGAATTCTAATGCTATGAAATGTATATAGAGAAAGGAAAAAATATTCTAAAATTGAATTATGATGATGGGGTGAGGGTTTCATGACTCTGTAAACACTAAATATGTTGAAATTTTATACCCTAAAGGGATGAATTTTAGTAAGTTATTTCACTATATGCTTCATTAAAATAATGATATTAATGAAATAATTTTTAACAAAAATATTTTTATAGTTTCAGAAATTTTAAGTATTGAATTAAAATATTTTCCTGATATTGGTTTCATGTTCATCAGTCTTTCTGTGGATTTAGTCACACTTTAAAAACTGTTGCTCCTTACAGTAAGCTGCATGTAACTTCAAATACTTTTTGCATAGAAAATTGTTGCACTAGGTGGTTACCCATTGAATTTGTGGGCTTAAAATGCAGTTTTAAAATAACTGGTTGAATGTTAAAGTGAATTTTATATTGATCATGTAATTTTTATTATTTCAAAGTTGTCTTCATAATAATGAGACAAAACTCACAATCAGTTTTCTAAAGAGACCTTACGTATAGTTACTACCTGGCAAAGAATGTTATATTCATGAAAGTCTTCAGTGCATTGGGAAAATCAATACGTGACACACTGTTCAAGTCCAGTCTAACAGCTGGTCCCTTGGCCTCCATGTAAGCAATGTCCTCAGGGTGATTAACAAACACAAGGGGTTTCATGGCAGGAATTCCATGGTAAATGATTTCATAGATGCTATTGCCACAACCATGAGTGATAAAGTTTGGTTTTGGGGTGACCTACAAAAGAGATCAGTGAAAACAATGAATCTTGAATCCATTGTTAAAAATAGAAGTAGACAGTGTAAATCAATAAAAAAGGCAATATTTTCTGAATAGTATTCCTATACTCATGAAATCATATGCACATTTGTGACTTTCAAAATAAATCTGTTTGAAGAAATGAGAGAAAGCTTTACATAAGAGGTGATGTTAATGGGTTGTTTTGTGTAGTAGGCAAGTGTGGGAGTGAATCCAGATTTAAAGAGCAGCATGTTAAAAATAACAGAGGTGAAGAAATGTAGTGTGTGTGTTTTTTAAAGATTTTATTTATTTATTTTTAGAGAGGGAAGGGAGAGAGAAAGAGAGAGAGAGAGAGAAACATCAATGTGCGGTTGCTGGGGGTCATGGCCTGCAACGCAGGCATGTACCCTGACTGGGAATCAAACCTGCAACACTTTGGTTCGCAGCCCGTGCTCAATCCACTGAGCTAAGCCAGCTAGGGGAAATGTGTTTTAAGAGTATAGATAGTACTCATTCTGGTAATATATGGAGTATCTCATTGGATTTTGGAAATAAAGGACAAATGATAGATGTTTTGAAAGAAAATGTTTTGTATTCTATTAGATGCACTTATGTTGCAGGCAATGTGAGTTGCTGAAAGTTCAAAGAAAGTAGTGGTGTTTTTCTGTCTTGTCTTAGAGAAAAGCACTGTAACAACAGAGACAAATCTGAGAGAGGAGAGCATGGTCTGAAGGAGGCAAACCAAGAAGCTATAGGACACTTACAGGTGAAAAATAATTAGTGCTTGGAGTCGATGTTTTCAAAAGCAAATATTATATTACATTACTGTTCCACTATTTTTCCTCAGACTTTCTCTTAGTTAGAATTTTATTTGTTTGCCACAATCTTATGAAGATTATTCTGTGAGGACTACTTAAAGAGTGGCATAATGGATCCTAAAATATCAGGTCGCTTTCTATTTAATCTCCATAGAACCTATAAAGATAAAAGGAATGTTTTTCTCCATGAAGAACATTAAAAAAAAAAAACCCTCAAGAAGTCACCTTACCCAGCTTCCTCCAATGAACAGATTGGGCATTTCTGCCAAGAAATGTTAAATGAGTCGTATTGAATAGTTAAAAAAAATTTAAGTACCAAAAGTGTAGGTACCTATTTGTCAATTGTCTTTTACAGAGTATATTACAACACGTTATTATTAGTTCTAAAGGGTTGAGAAAAATTAGTTTGTAAATGACATATTTAATAGTTAAAAGCTTCATAAGCCCATCAGAACTAGTGTAAACACAAAGGTAACAGAAATTTTTGCAATTTTATTTTATGCCGCTATCTCATATAATGAACATGTAGATGTAATCTAGAAACAGTTTTGTTTGTTCAACATTTTCTGAGAGGAATAGGTGTGAATTTGGTTGTTCACTTTCTCCATAAAACATTTTGATAAAAATTTATGTCTATGTTATATTGTTGGAAATATTATACTTCTACTTGGAACAAAGGGATTAAGTTTCTTCTTATAGGGGACTTGAAATTGTTTTAAATTACATATAATCTTAAAAAAATTTTAATAAAGTACTATTGATCTACAATATTATATTAGCTTCAAGTATACAGAATAACAATTGAACATTTATATCCTTACAGTGTAGTTCACAGTAAGTCTAGTAACACTCTGTCCCTTTGCCAAGTTCTTATATTATTATTGACTATATTCCCTGTTCTCTATACTATACCCCTGTGACTTGTTTATTTTATAACTGGAAGTTTGTACCTACTTTTCCCCTTCACCTTTTTTACCCATTCATCCGTCCTCCTTCCCTCTGGCAAACAAAGCTTGTTCTCTGATTCTATGAGTCAATTTTTGTTTTATTTCATTTGTTGCTTGTTTTTTTTATTCTTAATTCCACATATAAGTGAAGTCATATGTTATATATCCTCCTCTCTCTGACTTATTTCACTTAGCATGATACCCTCTAGGTCTATGTTGCAAATCTTGATATTTCATTCTTTTTTAAATGCTGAATACCTCAAAAATTTTAAATATATTTTTTCTAAGACATTATCTCAGTATTTCCCCCCAAAGGAATTAATATTCATGCACAGTTTTACATGTGCTTGTATAAAGCTAGGATTGCAGAAATGATAATAAGTAATAAATTTTTTTAAGTCACGATCAGGGTTTCTTTTTTTCTCTTTTTTAATGACTTTTTTGAAAATGATTTTATTTATTTTATTTCTTAGACAGAAGGGAAAGGAGGGAGAAAGAGAGGGAGAGAAATCACAATGTGTGTTTGCCTCTCTGGAGTCCCTTACTGAGGATCAGGCCTGCAACCCAGGCATATGCCCTGACTGGGAAGCGAACTGGCAACCCGTGGGTTCACAGGCCTGTGCTCAATACACTGAGCTGTGCAAGCCAGGGCAACAAGTGAGAAAATTTTTAAAAATTCAGAATGCCATATTAATTTTTATTGACCAAAAGTATGCTAAAATAGGAAAATTACTAGTTTGTGCTGTTAAGAGATCTAACTTCATTTCATTAAGTAGAAAATGCTAAATTTTGGAATGCCTCATGTATCAGAGATGCTACATCTGGCCCTAAGTAGTGACTGATGTTAAAATTTTCACTTCTTAATAGGATGAAATCGCAGGGAATCCTAGGTTAGTGGAGTAATATTTTTTAAATGGCAGGTGGCTATCTATAGCCTGTCAGTGCTAGCCAGATCCCAAGTTTTCAGAGATAAAAGTAATGGGGGTTGTTTGAGGGTAGTTTAGATCATGCCTAAAAGTAATAAGTAGTTCACAACTAGTGAGAGAGCTCAGATTGACCATATAATTTCATAAAAATAACTAAGCTTTTAGGAAGGAAAAGCTTCCCAACATTTTTCTGCTAAATCGGACTCACCCACAGCTTTCAGTTTTTGTCTTTTCCCTTCTTCCCCATCCCTGAGAAAGTCGTATTTAACCCGATTGGTCAGAATAGTATATAGATCTGGCCAGGTTACTAAATGGCTAAGCCTAGGTGACCTAAAATTTGAAGCTTGTTGTGTCCCTTCCTTCCTATCACCATTTCTGCAGTAACAGGAAATAAAGCCTGGCACATTTGGGTCTGCTCCTCTTCAAGTATCAAGTATCTCTCCTCTTCAAGTTACAGGAAGTTGGACAGCTATAACTCATCAAGGAATTCCTTGCTCAACACACAAACATGTGTGAAACATTGTGCAGAGAGATATCTCAAGGTGGGAATATTGGTCTGAAGAAGGAGACAAGCAGGGAGAAGCACAGTGAAAGAAGCCACATGCAGTGCTGTTCTGACTACAGCCTCAGTGGACATGGTAGCAGTGAAGGACTGGTGTGCACCCCTCGCTGGACGGACCAGACTGGAGGGGCAGAGACAGCAAATGGGCCTGGGTGGCTGGCACACACGGAGGCTGGGCCCAGCACCAGGGGCAGAGAAAGTGCAAAAATCTCAGTGCTTCCCAGCTGCCAGCACTGGATCAAGGAATCCACAGTTGGGGAATCTGCCCAACACATGTCTTTTTGGCTCGCCAGGGCAATAAAATCCTCACTCAGCAGGTGACAAAAGGGCAGAAAAAGCTTTTCAGCCTCAGTGGCCTGAACTCATTGTGGCTAAACACACAAGTAAGAGCAGAACTATGGATGTGTGAACTCACTTCCCCCTGCCCACTCTGCAGGCACAGCTGTGCAAAAGAATCTGGGTCAACCTGGAACAGCCCTGCCTTCTGGCCATAGGAAAGACGGCGGCACTAGGGACATATGGGAGAGCGATAGTGTGCCCCTTCCAAACCACAGGAGTGGTGCCCTTAGACCAAAGTAACCAGCTTGTAAAGGGGGCACCCACCTCTTGGAGAATAAGGAGGATTTTCTATTGCCAAGGAAACAAAGCCTGCCCCCCTACCTAGAAATCCAGAAGTTCCAGCACCACAATGAATATAACAAGGGACTTCGGAAGGGAAACCAAAAAAAAAATCCAAAAATAAAAGAAATAGTAATACATGATTTAAATGATGGAGAATTCTAAATTGCATTTTTGAAAAACTTGATGAGATATAAGAAAACTCAGAAGGACAATTCAACAATCTCAGAAGTAAAGTCAATAAACAAAAGAAGTACTTCACTAAAGAGACTGAAACTATAAAATAGAGCCAGACAGAAATTCTGGTGTTGAAGAACTCAATAAAAGAGGTGAAGAGTGAGCTAGCAGGCTTAGAAAGGAGAGCAGACCAGATAGAAGAAAGAATTAGTGACATCTTAGAAGACAGAAATTTAGAAATGACTCAGGTGGAACAACAGAGACAACTGAGAGTGAAAAAATAAGTGAAAGAACTCTGTGTGGACTGTCTCTAAGGAAAAGAGCAAAATAAGAATAATGGATACACAAGAAGGAACAGAGGGAAAGAGGAACAGAGAACACAGAAGGCAGATAATCAGTGAGATTTTCCCATATCTATGCAAAGGACTGGATCCTCAAATCCAAGAAACTAATAGGATACCTAATCAACTCAATGCAAAAGGACCCTCCCAGACACATTCCATTCCAACTGTCAGAAGTATAAAGGACACATGGGCAAAACCAAAGAGGGGTAAGATCTAGGGTGGAAAGTGAGGATGGCTGAGGTAGGAGGAGTTGTGGGAGGAAAATGGAGACAACTGTACTGGAAGAAAAATAAAAAATGAAAAAAAGAAAAAATTAACAACAAAGAAAGAATTCCCAAGGCAGACAGAGAAAAGATGATGGTAACCTACAAAGCAAACCCCATTCGAATATCATTGGATTTTCTGGCAGAAACCCTACAAGCTAGAAGAGAGTAGAATTAAATACTCAAACTATTGAAAGAGTGAGATAACCAGCCATGAATAATCTATCCAACAAATTATCCTTTATATGAAGGTAAATAAAGGCTTTTCCAGATATATAGACATTGAGGGACTGTACCAAGACAAGACTTGAATGATAAGAAATGCTTAAAGGTGAAGCCTTTGTTTTTGTTTCTGCTACATGAAGCACACACAAAAAAGGACACAAAACTATAAGTAAGATGAATGACAGACAAGTAGAAACCAGAAGATGCCACTCTCATTCAGGGTTGGTTATTAAATAATTACATATTATATAGAGATTAAACAAAGTAAGAACAGATTTTAAAAAAGAAGACCATAGCCACAGCAGTTTGGAAATGAACACAGCATAAAAAGGGATAAAATGTGACAACAAAACCATGAAAGGGGTGGCGCATAGGTCTGAATTTGCACAGAGGAAGAAAGATGCATTCAGGGGAAGAAAAGATTACTGCATATATTTAACTTTCTTTTGTATAAACCTAATGGTGACCACACAAAAATAATTGAGAACTGGGATATATAACAAGAAAGGGAAAATAAGAGGAAAAATCACAAAATACCACCAAATTTAATAGTGGAAACACAGGGGTAAGAGAAACAAGGAAGACAGAGGACTGCCTGAAAAGGAAATACTCACATATCAATATTCATCCTAAATGAAAATGGATGGAACTCACTTATAAAAAGTACAGGGTAGTGGATTGCATCAAAAAACAAAACCCAAGCACTTACTGCTTCAGAGGACACATCTCAGAAAGGACAAACATAGACTCAAAATGAAAGGGGGGAAAATGGCACTCAAAGCAAATGGCATCTAGAGAAAAGGTATGGTCATACTACATACATGAGGGGGAACACCCCAAAATGGAATTATATTCTGGAAGGCAGGCCCCTTATAGTCCAGGCTTTCCCCAGTAGATGAGGGTTCTAAGAACTCATCTGTATCAATGTACCAGCTTGTTGTGTGTGATGCTGCATTCAAATTCAGTGAATTTTTTTTGAAGATTCTTTCAATGTGTTTGCCCATTTTATGATGGGTGGTTTAGGAACACACTCACCCATACCTCACTAAGTGTTCAGAAGTTCTTGACCAAAAACTACCTGACCCCTGTGTCCCACCCTCCCTATTCACCCAATATCACCCTAAGTGACTTTTGGATGAAAAAAGTCCTGAAAGGGAAGTGTTTTGCTGATGTGGAAGAGATGAAAGTAAAAATGGCAGAAACACTAAAAGGCATCAAAATCAATGAGTTCAAACACTGCTCTGAACAATAAATGTATTGCATCAAAAGAGCATTTTGAAGGTGACTGAAGTTTAAACATGTAATAATAAATATACAAATTCTGTTTATTTGGAGGTCCCCCCTTACATGACAAAATAGAGTTTAAGACAAAAGTGATAATGGGTCAAAGACAGATAATTTATGAAGGTAAAGGGAAGAGTATATCAAGAGGACATAATAGTTATTAGTACATATGCACCCAGCCTGGGTGTATCAACAAATATAAAGCAATCGCTAACAAACTACAGGGAGAAACTCACAAAAACACAATTATAGTAGGGGACCTAAGTATCCCATTTATAGCTATAGCTAGATCTTCAAACAGAAAATATGGTGGATTTATCAGCTGTTTTACCTAATAAATCACACTCTCATGGTGTAGAATCCACCTAAGATACAGAGTTTAAAGGCAACACGTGTCACATTTACTTTTAATTATGACTTTAGCTTCCTTAAAATATCTGGACCAAGATCATAAGTGGAATCAAATACTCAAGATTTAAGCGTTCTATATAAAAATGATGGTAATGCATGTTATGACAATTTTATTGGGACTTATTTTTTTCTTTGAAAATTGGAAGAAATAAACTACACATAGAAAAGGAAATAGAAACTATCAACAAGGGCCAAGAGGAAATGAAGAATACAATTTCTGAACTGAAGAACACAGTAGAAGGAGTGAAAAGCAGGATTGATGAAGC